>NC_090055.1:21495157-21795157 GCF_038355195.1 Osmerus mordax | reverse complement strand
GAGTTGTGTGAGTGTTGGATAGGTGAAGGTGAATTGTGTGAGTGTTGGATAGGTGAAGAATAGACTCACACAAACCTTGTAAGATATACTTGCACATGCACACACATGCACACACACACATGCACACATAAACACACACACACACAGTTAAAGGAGCCCTCTTTCATTTACAGACATGAACTTGGGTTGTGCCTTGTTTGGTTTGATTACTAGACTACCAGGGAGTCAGATAGCTGAGCGGTTAGGGAATGGGGCTACTAATCAGAAGGTTGCCGGTTTGATTCCAGGCTGTGGAAAATGACGTTGTGTCCTAGGGCAAGGAACTTCACCCTACTTGCCTCGGGGGAATGTTCCTGTACTTACTGTAAGTCGCTCTGGATAAGAGCGTGTGTATGTGTTGGATAGGTGTGTGAATGAGCGATTTTCCACTGAATAAATGTCAGATTGGCATTTATTTAGTGTAAAATCGCTCAGTACCATCTGCTAACTGAAAATATGCCCCCGAAATTATGTTTTGGGGGGCATAGTTTCAGTTAGCAGATGGTACTGTTTGATTTGCGATTCCATCTTCTAATGCCGGTAACGTCGTAGAATAATCTTCAAAGGCGGTTCTTTATTAATGAATGAATGCAATGAGTAGGCTAAATGCCTGAAAATATCACGAGAAGGGAAAAACATAAAAGGACGTTTAAGTCATAGAGATTAGGTCAATCTTTACACCGGTCTGCCAAATTTATTAGTTTTGATTCAACGATGAGGCTGCCTCTTGCAGGGGAAATGAGAAGACATCTATTTCATTCTACACTTCACTCGTATTTTGAGTTGTAAATGAGCAGCAAAAAAAAATCTTTTAAATCTATGTAATTTTTAGAAATAATAAGTATGCATTTTTATATAAAATATACAGAAATATCAGTTGTAAAAATGTCATTAAAAAACGGACCCCTTTGCAACCGACGCAAGCAAGCACAACCTACAATTTCCCCAGAAATTGTACCCTCTCTAGTATGTGTTTAATCTTTGTAAGATTTTTCAGGAGTTTTAATGGGAGTGAGCGGTGACCGTGAACAGGTGTGTGTTTCTCTCACAAATGGGGTTAAAGACCAGGCCATACCATCCAGGCAACAGATGTGTATATCTCCTGTCTGGGCAACAACACACACCACACACACTTCAACGGCAGCAGGTTGTGTTCCTGCAAGGCGCTCTCTGCCTTATCTTAGGAATGTGGACGGTGGTTCCTGGAACAGCAGAGCCCCGGCTGGTCAGATGACATCACTGTCCCGTCACCTGGGCTGTCCCACACGCCAGACATGTGGGTTCACATGAATCACGTCAAGGTGGGGGGGACATATTGTCCTCTTCTCCTCCCCTCCTCTCCTCCTGTCCTCTCCTCCTGTCCTCTCCTTTCCCCTACTCTCCTCTTCTCCTGTCTCCCTTACTCTCCTCCTGTCCTCCTATCCTCATCTCCTCCCCTGTCCTCCCTCCTCTCCTCTTCTCCTCCCCTCCTGTCCTGTTCTCCTCTTCTCCTCCCCTCCTCCCCTCTTCTCTCCCTCTCTCTCTCTCTTTCTCTCTTTATCATGGGTCCCCCAGAGTAAAATGAGCATCAAAAGTGACTCCCTCTCTCTGACAGACACGTTGGGGTGAGCTTTCCTCCTGCCAGATGTGAAGGTGTCAGGCTGTAAACAAGTGACGCGGCCTGAGCCCAGCAGAGCAGTTGCATAACGGGATAAGGGTCAAGGAGAACGAGAGGTGGAGAGAGAGAGATAAAGAGGGAGAGAGAGAAAGGGGGAGAGAGAGGCAGAGAAAGCTAGTGGAAAACAGAGGAAAGATCTATCAGGTTTATGTCAGATGGAACAAGTTTAAAAAGAGGTTCTGTAGAGGGTTATGGTTTACCTCTCTGGGACTGATAACCAATTTGCTGAAGCGTGGCATTGACTTAAGTGTAACAATGTCTTGATAACAACAAACATCAGAAAAGTTCAGGCCTGATTTAAGTTTTTATGTTTTAAGTTAAGTTTTTATTAGGATTTATTGCAATTCGTATGAACGTGTAAGGCTTCCTCCGCCATGATAACACTCGCCCGAAACCGCCTCCAACTCGCACGAAACTTGGCCGAGAGACTTGATGACAATCGGCCACTGACAGCAGTGGAGATGAGAGCGCGCTTAAAAAACAGTTAGAGAGCAGGAATCTGTCTAAATATAAAATTATTGGTCACAAATCATTGGTCACATTTCTAAATATTAAAGGTGTTCGCCTACACACGATTCTGTATAAATACATCCGATTATACCGATGCAAAAATGTTAGAAACGATGCATCGCGATTTCATCCCACATTGTATCCGGTGCACACTTTTTGTCCATCACAGCTTTTATGCCGATGCGAACCGGTGAATCTTACCATCCTTAGTTTATAATGTGAACGTACGTTTTTTTTACAGAGAAGTTCAATTAATAAAAGTCCTATTTACCGGCAAAGAACAGCCTGTAATGTAATTTCACAGATATATCTTGTAAATTTGGTACAGGAAAATTACAATTATTTTACGGTTAATTAATGTTTATAAAAACATTTTTTTTACTGTAATTTAATGGGTTTAATCTGGCGTCCCGGCTGCCAGATTGTTCCTGTTTTTTTACAATGTAGGGCTGGAATGGTAGATCTGGGTGACTTGCTCCTGTGCATGGCCCCAGCAGGGTAGCTAAACTAGGCTAAGCTAATGCACTATATTTATATTTAGTCATTTAGTAGACGCTCTTATCCAGAGCGACTTACAGTAAGTACAGGGACACAGGGACATTCCCCCCGAAGCAAGTAGAGTGAAGTGCCTTGCCCAAGGACACAACCTCATTTCGCACGGCCGGGAATCGAACTGGCAACCTTCAGATTACTAGCCTGTTTCCCTAACCGCTCAGCCACCTGACTCCCACTATGGCCCCTATGCATGGCCCCAGCAGGGTAGCTAAGCTAAGCTAATGCACTATGGCCCCTGTGCATGGCCACAGCAGGATAGCTAAGCTAATGCACTATGGCCCTTTTCAAAAGTGAATGAGGTGTGCAGGTACAGGGGAGAGAGGGAGGGATAGGTACAGGGGAGACACCAGCTGGAGAGAGAGTCATTGGGAGAGAACACCTAGTTAATGTCTCCATGAACTCATAAACAGGTACGACAGAGAATCTAGGTTGTGTTGCTGTTTCTCAGTTAGATTGCACCTCTGTTGACAGACTAGGGCGCAAATGTACACATTCATGTTTGGTTTGGCCTCCTGTCTGGGTAAACAAAGCATGTTCCTATCCCCTCCTCCTGCTGACTGGGATCGTATCCCCTCCTCCTGCTGACTGGGATCCTATCTCCTCCTCCTGCTGACTGGGATGTCTGTACAGTTGTTGACACTCCAGATATGAGATGAAACCCAGCTAAGCGCAGGAAGATTCCTCTCAGGTTCTTCATGCTAGAAATATGTGACTGAAGACAAACAGGGAAACAAACGGGTGGTGAAATTGGTCATCTTCCACTGCCCCTGAGGTGGATTATCATAATCTGATTACGTAGGAATTTATTGTATGGGAAGGGATTACTGTAATTCCACTGGTAAATGGCAGACTTTTGTCCATCGTGCCCGGATGGCGTAATAGCCATGAGCAAACGAGTGCTTGCTGCTGGTAATATGACAAGCCAACAGCAAACTAATTGCTATGTGGTTTCATCCAGTCATTTTTGTTTATAGATTTTTTTGCCTCAGCTTCATCAGACAGGCTCTCTGGCTGGACCAGATGCAGGTAACTGGAGCTAGCGATTTCCAAGAAGTTCACTTACATTGTAACATATCTATCAAACTTTGATGAGGTTGATGTCTAAGAAAAACATTTCAAAGCTACATAGCGTACAATTGACTTCCTCTGGTTGGTCGTGACTAGGTTAGAGAGACCATGCTGTATCACGGCCGTTTATGTCTGCTCTCTGAAATATGTGATTTATGTTCAAAGGAAGACAAGAAATAAACTCTGCAGCAAAGTTATGGCAAGCACAACATGTTTTTAAAAAAAGACTAAATTATATTATTCACCAGTTACGATTACTTAAGATGAATGTTACTGTTCCAGAACATTAAAAAACGAAGTTTCATTTTTGTTCCGGGCGAAATATCAGACAGACAGACAGAGGGCAGGCAGAGGGCAGGCAGGCGGGCACAGGGCTGTGTGTGTTGGCTCCTGCAGCAGGGAGACAAGTCACCCTCAATGAAGTTTCTGTGGTTCTGAGCATCTGTTTGCACTCCTCCGCTCTCCTTCAGCCAGAAGGTGATGCCGGATCATCCTGGCACTGCAGCAGCCAGCAGGCCTCCTGGGGTCAGCAGCTCCTGTCACATCAAGATGTGGAGGAGGTGGTGGAGAAGGAGGAAGTGATGGTGGAGGAGGTGGTGGTGGAGAAGGAGGAAGTGATGGTGGAGGAGGTGCAGGAGCAGGTTCTACAGGCGGGTATTGGTACTTCATAGATCCTAGTCCACGTTCCCTCAGGGAGAACCGAGAGTACTCCATGTGCTAATGGGTTAGGATTTACCCTAATGGTTACGCACAGACTGATCTACTGGACTCTGTTCACCATTAATAGTTTCATTGTAATTATTAATGGAATGGTAAGGACCTTTGATGTGTTATTCAGGTTAAGGGCGGGTCTGGTATCCCACACAGACGAATAGCAGCACTGGATCCCACAGGGGTGTGGCTCTGTTCAGCACAGTTGAACATGTTTCTTTTATGGAGATATATTTTCAAATATAGCAAATCACTTTTTCACCACAATTTCACCACTGGAAGAAAAAAAACAAGCAAACATTTGATCTGTTCTCGTTTGGATCTGGGTCTGTGTCACTGATGATGTCTTCAGCAGCCAGAGGTCCGTTCTTTGTACGTCGCTTATTAATCCTAGATCAAAAGACACATGTAAGATGACATCATCGTGCTAATCATGATCTGTCTAATTATGTTCTTCAGACACCCCTGTTGTTTATGATTAGTATAGCTGGATTGAGTTGTCTGGGATAATTGCACGTTCATGTTTTGGTTTACAGTTTTTTACAATCGCTATGACATTTTTTTTAATACTTTTAACAATTTTCCTAAATTCTTAACGCAACACACCTACAACACACAATTGGCAAAACGGTTAATATCATGTTCAAAATCACACATTGTAAACTAAACTCTAATTCAATAAACATTACACCATGTCTACCAAAACACACGTTCTCTTTTGACGGGAACATGTGGTCAATCATAGCTCAATGTCATAAAAAATACAAACATCAGATGGAATAACAGAAACTGCATTATTTTATATGTGTCAGGTTTCACATTATTTGGATCATAGATTGTGTTTGCAATGCAGTTTCTTTTGAAGCCTCTCTACATTTTAGTTTTTTTGGGTTTAGTACAGTTTTTCTCGATTGCTTAAGCACGATTTTGATCGTTTTGTTTTTCAAAACACCTCACACAATTAGCACAACCACACTCCCAATGAGCAAAACACCTCAGATCCTTTGCAAAATGAAACACTCGTGTAAAAACTATACAATAATTTAACAAAACCA
Organism: Osmerus mordax; assembly: GCF_038355195.1. Classification (NCBI taxonomy): domain Eukaryota; kingdom Metazoa; phylum Chordata; class Actinopteri; order Osmeriformes; family Osmeridae; genus Osmerus; species Osmerus mordax. The sequence continues at coordinate 21,789,562 of NC_090055.1, read as the reverse complement.
TATATTGTTACCATATGAAACACACACGTTGCATATGACTTAATTCTGTTTGTACCAGTTACACACTGCTGTTGCAAACCTAAAACACTTTTAGAAATTATACTTATCAGTGATTAGAGTAGTGTAAGTGAAGTACACAGAAAGTGCAAATACACAATAAATTCACCAAACACTACACAAGACTGATGCTGCAGACTGATGAAAATAATAAATTTTTCTCCATATACCCAAATTTGTCAACATGGAGAATCACAACAAAACATGTCTCAGTTTTCATAACTGCATGAGGGGTACCTGAGCCTGGGGCCGGAGATCATACACCTTCCACCGCCATGCCGAGAAAAACTCTTCGATTGGGTTAAGAAACGGAGAGTATGGTGGAAGGTAAAGAATTGTGAACTGTGGATGGTGTTGAAACCAGTTCTGGACCAGAGCAGAGCGGTGGAATTACACATTGTCCCAGAAGACAGTGAATTGCATCTGGTGCATGTGGTTAACTGCAGTGATGATGTTTTGCAATCGGTCCAAAAATGTGAGGATGTGAGCTGTGTTATAAGGGCCCATATTGGCATGACGGAGGAGGACCCCATTCTGGGTGATGTTACCCCCACGTTGCCCCGGGACATTGATGATAGCCCTGTGGCCAATGATATAATTCCTGAGGGATCGCCTCAGCATCCATCTGTAAAACTTTGAAATACAGTGAAAGACAAGATTATGTAGTTCAGCATAGATTTAGTATACAGTACATTTACATGTAAAAAGGTATGCAACTTTAGAGTGCTAAAGTGAACAATACATACCTCCACATAGTCATGCCGCAGCTGTTTGACCCTCTCTGAGTTACGCTCAAAAGGCACTCGATAAATCTGTTTCATCACAACCTGATTTTTGGTCAGGATGCGTGCCAGTGTAGAAAGAGAGACCTGATTGACATCATGGAAAATGGCATGGTCACCAATAATGTTGGCTTGAATTTCTCTGAGCCTTATTGCATTATTGGCCAGAACCATGTTAACGATCTGTCTTTCTTGCTGTTGGTTGAATATGGGCGGCCTTCGTCCTTGTTGTCCTCGACCCTCAATCCTATGTAGAACAAACTACATGTAACCTACTGTAAAATGTCACAGGAAGGGGTATCACAAGTGCTGATATGGTGCATACAATAAGCAGCTGTAAACAGATTATTTTTTACCTGTTTTCTTGTCGAAAGGTCCTAATGACAGATGCCACTGTGAATCTGCTAAGATTCGGCTGAACTCGTAGTCCAACCTCCCTCAGTGTCAACCCATGGTTTACTACATGTTCAACATGTGTGGCGCGAATTTCATCAGACAAATTTGGTCCTCTTTGAGCCTCTCCAGCTTCTCCTCTACCTCCACCTCGGCCTCTACCTCTGGCACGGCCTCTTCCTCCTTCTGTTTCTCCTCCTCCGTGGATTTGCCCTCTCACCCTCACTCTTCTCCCTCTGATTCCTTCCATTTTGGTTGAAGATAGGTGAACTCACCTGCTGCATTTTTATAGTGCTTAAACCTGATTGGTGTGTCTACAATCAAGCAATCATGTGTTTGCGCACCTGATGGCTGTGTTTAACCAATTGCCACGTGTGGTAATTTGACTGTCGGTGCTTTGAAATTGCAAGGAAGTGACATCTTGATATACTTCTGTGTCTAATGCATACAAGTGTTTTTAGTGTTTTCCAAATCACTTGTGTGAATTGTTTTGCAAAAAGTGTGATGTTGACATGTGCTTATAGTGGTGCAAATCTGAACCGTTGTTTTGCTCCTTGAGTGAAGGTTTTGATAACTGTGTAATACTTTTGATTTTAGTGTTTATCCTATCGTAAAAGCATGCATTTTGTTTATTTTGTTGCAGAAATTCAGAACAAAAAATGAATGACCCATCTCAGAGTATCTTTATAGAATATACGGTTACTGTATTGAAAAAAAGAAGACACAAACATAATTGCTGGAGTAAAGGCTTTATTTGCAACAGGACATTACTGCAAGATATGCAATATAGCTGCCATTTAGATTACTGTATGTGAAAATACTACTAAATATACAAACAGAAAAAGCCCCCCCCCAAACAATCTACTATGTAATCTAATCTGCCCGGTCTTCTGCATTTGGCCACATGTTCTCATCCACATCACACCTGATATTTTCTCTGGCTAGGCATCTTGGGAAAAATCTTTTGGCATGCCTTATCCACCCCTGGCAGTGTTCAGCTGTGATGTCTTGGCATGCAGCATCCATTGCATCCAGGAGGGACATTTGGTCATGTGGACGATGGTCAAAAACCTTCCATCTCCAGGCTGAGAAAAATTCCTCAATGGTGTTGAGGAAAGGTGAAGGGGCCAGGAAAAGGGACATCATCCTCGGATGGGCGTCAAACCAGGCTGTAACTGCCCGGGAATGGTGGAATGCCACATTGTCCCATGTGATCACATATGTTGGCAAGTGGTCTCCCACCTGTCCCCTCTCTACCTCTGGCACCAGTCTTTGGTGCAGGTCTTCTAAAAACAGGAGAAGGCGGTCTGTGTTGTAGGGGCCAATCTCACATTTATGCAGGAGTGCACCGTTGTTGGAGATTGCGGCGCACATGGTGATGTTGGCTCCTCTCTGGCCCGGCACGGTAACTGTGAGCCTTTTGCCAATTATGTTTCTTCCGCACCGATGCCTTTTCGCTAAGTTGAAACCAGCCTCGTCAACGTAGATCATTTCATGTGGGACTTCATTGGGCCTCCAACTCCAATGAGTCTCTGAAAGTAATCAGACAGTGTGTGTAAATGCTCTGCTCTATACATATTATATGTCTTACTGTATTCCAGGTTTATAGAATACTTGGTAACACTTTAGAATAATGGTCTGTTGTTGTAAGGCAGAGTTTCTGGGTACATGTACAGCTTGTGTCTCTGTAAGGTCAAGAGGTCATACAGCGAGGCCCCCTCTGAGCAGAATATAGCATGCAGTCCAGACAGTGGGGAGACAGTGAGGAAAATCATGTACGAATAAGGCTTATGTGATTAACGACCACTTCATCTGCTGAACGTTCTAGTGTATCAGTGTACTGACCACTGAAGACCCGTTAAGGAAGCGATTCTGTGCATTCTATGTTTGAACATGTCCAGATACTGTATTTAAGCACTCTTGTAAGAGAGAGTCTTCACTCATGCTAGCCACTCTGTTGTGGATTGGTGGCATGATCCGACGTTGAGCTAATAAAACCGAGTCAACCCTTTTTATAATTGTCGTGACTCCTTCCGGCCTGCCTTCTCCAGAATTTACATCTTATCAGTTGTTAAAAAGTAGCTATGCAGGAAGTAATAGGTAGTACTACATTAACACCAAATTTAATACTATTAACTAATATGGAACCAAGATTAACTAAGCAGTAAGTAATAACTAATTTATGACAAAGGTAGTTCCTTGGTTATTACTAAATAAATATATCCTCTTGAAAACTACTTGTGAACTATAACCAATTAAGAAAGAATAACCAATTAATTACTAATCACAAAAGTAACATGTCTTAAAAGTGAACAATTTGGTTGTTTCCTCTTAACATGGTCATAACTTTTCAGAAGCTTGTGCCTCAAATGGGTTCTTTGTGGAAACCAGTTTATGAATATTATATCCCCCCAAATACATTAGCTACAGGTTGAGATTGTGACTACTCTTACCAAAGGATGGACATATGTTCTCTGTTTATTTCAAACTTAAACATGGTATAATACAAATAATGATAACTTGTTTAACATTTTTAATCATTGTGAAGTGATGCTGACACGCTCATGATTGGATTAGTTCACTATTATGAGCTCTTAAGTGTCAGTTCAATATGTCTCAGACTCCAAAGACCTACCTTTATGTTACAGTAGCCGCCTGAGGAGGACTTCTCTTTAGGATATGAATATAAACATTGATGTTCTCTTGTCAAAAAACAATTTGCATCCTGCATTTATGTTGCGATAAGCGTAAAACCACATCTTCCAGATTACAATGTTTGTTAGAATATCACTAGTGCCTCACATAAATGTATGCCTGTACCGTTTGTGTCAAATATAAAATTAGACTTATTATATAACTTGTATTGAGAAAAACCAGTATAACTCCTCACTAATTACTCATGTGTTACCTTGTCATCCTGCAGGAACTACTTGTGATGTGGACCAATATTTTTAAGGCCTCACTAAAATGTCACCTCGCAAGATATACTACATAAAACAACTGCAGTGATTGGGTAACATTTTTTTTATTTGCACTGGAAGTTTTCCATGAAATCGTAAAAGAAAATCCTACATAATGCAAAAATGCACATGGGCATGCAAGATAAAGAATTTTGTAAAATATGTCTGAATGAAACATGTTTTGTTTGGCACAATGATGAAACCTAGCATGTAAACAAAAAATGCTGTATTTTGGAATGAAACATACACATTCAACAAACTGTGATGAGAAACTGAATCAAACATTATGGCTAAACAAGTAATAGTACATGGCTAACCCTAACCCAAATTAACGTATAGGCCTACTCACTCTATAATGAGTCTAGCATTGGCCACTAGTGCGAAATACAACAGCAACGCAATTCCAAAGGGATGAAAATAATGAAGGATGAAAGAACAAATGGCAGGACTGTAAAATAACTTGCTAGATAACCCAATTCAGAGAACAGTACAGTACAGTTCTTGCTAGCTGTAAAGCCAGGCTAGCTGTCGGCTAGCTTGTAAAAAGTCCCATTCATACAAACTGTATAGTATTGCAGTCGAAATTCGCACTAATTCTACAATTCGAAATTCGCACTAATTCTACAATTCGAAATTCTAGTGATTATATTTGCCAAATACTGGATATTTACCATCCATAAAAATGTGCCAAATGATTTCGCGCTCCAAACTTACTCACTGAAGTTGCACCGGAGTATAGGTTTAGGGAAAACATGACATGGATTTCAGGACAAATAGGTTTCGGTAAACTAAATCGACTGGATTTGAAAAATGGACCGGCCGGGATTTGATATTTTCTGAGCTGCAGAAAGACGTAATAGCAGTCACATCGAAATTGCCTGCATAATCATACAGTATGATCAAATATTGGGGAGGACGTGTCCCATAATCATATGATCAAATATTGGGGGGGACGTGTCCCATAATCATACAGTATGATCAAATATTGGGGGGGGGGGACGTGTTATAACGTTAATATTCATAAACTGGTTTCCACAAAGAACTAATTTGAGGCACAAGCTTCTGAAATGTTATGAATCAGAATCAGAATGGGATTTATTCGCCATGAAAGTTAGCACAGAAGAGGAATTTTGCTTTGGCAGGAAGGTGCATACAATAAACATATACCTAAAATTTAAATATGTGGACTATCTATACTAAGGGTACATAAACTAGCAGTACTAAGTGGGATTAGAATTAAATTAAAATTAAATATACAATAAAATAAAATATAAGTTGCCGTAAATCACAATATAAAAATACAAATATTACAAAAAATACAAATGTACAAGATACCATTATTGTAATGCAGTGCAAAAAGCAGTGTGTTTTAAGCAAGAGTCATTAGAGTCAGTGTGGTCCCTTGGCCTTGTTGAAGAGGCCAACAGCGGAAGGGAAGAAACTGTTTTTGTGGCGTGAGGTATTGGTCCTGATGGACCGCAGCCTTCTGCCGGAGGGGAGTGACTGAAACAGGGAGTGTCCAGGGTGGGAGGAGTCGGCCACAATCTTCCTCGCTCGCCTCAGGGTCCTCGAGGTGTGCAGGTCCTCGAGGGTAGGCAGATTGCAGCCAATCACCTTCTCAGCAGTGCGGATGATACGCTGCAGTCTGCTCTTGTCCTTGGCAGTGGCAGCAGCGTACCAGACGGTGATGGAGGAGGTGAGGATGGACTCAATGATGGCTGAGTAGAAGTGCACCATCATTGTCTTTGGCAGGTTGAACTTCTTCAGCTGCCGAAGGAAGTACATCCTCTGTTGTGCTTTCTTGATGAGGGAGCTGATGTTCAGTTCCCACTTGAGGTCCTGGGAGAGGATAGTGCCCAGGAAGCGGAAGGACTCCACAGTGTTGACTGGGGAGTCACACAGGGTGATGGGGGTGAGTGGGGCTGTGTTCCTCCTGAAGTCCACAACCATCTCCACTGTCTTAAGAGCATTGAGCTCTAAGTTGTTCTGGCTGCACCAGGTCACCAGGTTGGCCGCTTCCCACCTATAATCAGACTCGTCTCCACCAGAGATGAGCCCAATAAGGGTGGTGTCGTCTGCAAACTTCAGGAGTTTGACGGACGGATGACTGGAGGTGCAGCTGTTGGTGTACAGGGAGAAGAGCAGAGGAGAAAGGACGCAGCCCTGAGGTGATCCGGTGCTGATGGACCGGGAGTCAGAGACTTGTGTTCCCAGCTTAACGCACTGCTTCCTGTCAGACAGGAAGTCTGTGATCCACCTGCAGGTGGAATCAGGCACGTTCAGCTGGGAGAGCTTGTCCTGAAGCAGGGCGGGGATGATGGTATTGAAGGCAGAGCTGAAGTCCACAAACAGGATCCTGGCATAGGATGCTGGGGAGTCCAGGTGCTGTAGGGTGAAGTGGAGGGCCATGTTAACTGCATCGTCCACAGACCTGTTGGCTCTGTAGGCAAACTGCAGGGGGTCCAGTAGAGGGTCAGTGATGGATTTAAGGTGTGCCAGCACCAGGCGCTCGAAAGACTTCATTACCACAGAGGTCAGGGCGACGGGTCTGTAGTCATTATGTCCTGTTGGCCTTGGCTTTTTGGGCACAGGGATGATGGTGGAGGACTTGAGACAGGCTGGCACATGGCATGTCTCAAGGGAGGTGTTAAAGATGTAGGTAAACACCGGAGACAGCTGGTCAGCGCAGTGCTTGAGGGTGGCTGGAGAGACAGAGTCCGGCCCAGCTGCTTTGCGGGGATTCTGCCTCTTGAAAAGTCTGTTAACTTCACCCTCCTGAATGGAGAGAGTCGTCACTGTAGAGGGGGGGAGGTGGGAGGCCTCCTGGGTGGGAAGGGGTAGTTCAGGACTGTCCAATTGTCTTTCAAATCTGCAGTAGAACTCATTCAGGTCGTTGGCCAGGCGGGAGTCGTTAGTGGAGTGGGGGGCTCTGGGCTTGTAGTTGGTAATCTGCCTGAGCCCTCTCCAGACAGAAGCAGAGTCGTTTGCAGAGAATTGGTGCTTTAGTCTCTCTGAGTACAGTCGTTTAGCCTCCCTCACCGCCTTGCTAAACCTGTTCTTCGACTCCTTGAAACTGTCTTTGTCCCCACTCCTAAACGCGGCCTCTTTCTCTGACCTCAACCTTCTGAGTTTAGCTGTAAACCAGGGTTTGTCGTTGTTGTAGCTTACCCTGGTGCGTTTTGGTATACAGCAGTCCTCACAGAAGCTGATGTATGATGTCACAGCCTCTGTGAGCTCATCCAGACTATTGGTAGCAGTCGTGAACATGTCCCAGTCAATGCAGTCCAAGCACGCCCGCAGATCCTCCATAGCTTCACTGGTCCACTGTTTTGATGTCCTCACAGCAGGCTTACAGCGCTTAAGCTTCTGCCTGTATGCAGGAATCAGGTGGACCATGGCGTGGTCAGAGTGACCCAGTGCTGCTCGGAGGACCGCATGGTATGCTTTGCTGATTGTAGAGTAGCAGTGATCCAAGGTGTTTCCTTCTCTGGTAGGGCATTTGATGAATTGTCTATATTTTGGGAGTTCTTGAGTGAGATTGCCTTTGTTAAAGTCGCCTAGCACAATAACCAAGGAATCCGGATTTTCATGCTCCACACTCAGTATCTGGCTGGCGAGCACACGTTGAGCCTCGTTGACGCTAGCCTGCGGAGGCATGTAGACGCCAACCAGAATGAATGATGCAAACTCTCGTGGCGAGTAAAAAGATCTACAGTTAATAAAAAATGATTCCAGATCAGGAGAACAATGCTGCAGAATCACTGTCACATCTTCACACCAGTCACTGTTAATGTAAAAACAAATACCACTGCCTTTCGTTTTGCCAGAGAGCACAGGGTCACGATCCGCTCTCAGCAGTTTGAAACCTGCTAGCTGTAGCGCAGAGTCTGGGATCAGTTCACTCAGCCATGTCTCCATAAAGCACAAAACGGAAGATGAATGAAGTTGTAGTCCTGATGTTTAAAAGTACTTCTCTAGTTAGAGAACCCCGGAAATCTTGGCAGAACACTGAATTAACAGAAAAAACAAGACAAAAAAGAGCGCACCTAATGACCATGTTAAGAGTAAAAAAAACACAATTGTTCATTTTTTAGACATTACTTTTGTGATTAGTAATTCATTGGTTATTCTTTCTTAATTGGTCATAGTTCACAAGTAGTTCTCAATGAGGATATATTTATTTAGTAATAATCAAATACCTACCAAGGAACTACCTTTGTCGTAAATTAGCTATTACTTACTGCTTAGTTAATCTTGGTTCCATATTAGTTCATAGTATTAAATTCTGTGTTAATGTAGAACTACCTATTACTTCCTGCATAGCTACTCGTTAACAACGGACCATTATTCTAACGTGTTACCGAATACTTTACTGCAAAATACACTAGGTATAGTACTGAAATGATGTATTGCATAACCTCACCTGGACGTATTGGCGACGGAGTTCTTTGATGCGCTCACTGTTCCTTTCATAAGGAACGTTATACAGTTGTTTCATTCGGACTCTTTTTATCTAGAGTCCGAGAAATGGATGTTATGCTGATTGCTGCAATGTTCCCAAAGACATGATTGTCCTCTACAACTCTGGACTGAATGTCCCTCAGTTTTATTTCATCGTCAGCAATCACCATGTCGACAATAGCAAGTTCCTGTTCTTCATTTAGGAGCTTTCCTCTGCCCTCTGAGGGAAGTAGACGTTGAATCCTTAGAGAGACAAAATACAGTTACATATTAGAGACTGGAGGTATACAGTCACTGTAATACATGGTAAACTTACAGTATTTACACTTTGCAGTAGGAGAAGCCCTTACACAATATCCTAACAGTTGGTTTCTCGAAAAATCCGGACAATGGATGCAACTGTTTCCCGGCTGAGATTTGGATGTACTCGTTCACCAGCCTCTCTGTATGATAGCCCGTTGTTTATGACATGGTCTATGATAGTAGCTCTTATTGTTCCAACTATTATTCTTCGAATCTTTATTCAACTTCTTCTACTTCTTTTGTGACACCTTTCAGCTCCTTCAAATCTTCAGCTATTAAAACAGTTAAGCTATCAAAAAAATTCAGCAGTTTCAGGCTATGAGTGCTACGACTTTTCAGTTTTCTACCTCTTATGCTTGAATTAATATAAATCAATATTCATAATATTTTTGACATGGTTTACCAATGGAGTTTTTTTCAAATCCTCTTAATTCTCTTAAACTTTTTCAACTTTCAAATCCTTCTTCCTCAATCTTTCAGCTAGAGCCACCATTTAAACTTTAAAATGTTGACAAAACCCTAAACTATAAAAATAAATTTTGATATCTATTCAACTTTTTCCAATATCACTGATTGTTTCATGAGTTTTTCAAACCATTTCTGAGATTTACATGGGTGTGTATGTGAGAGCCTAGAGTGCTGATAGAAACACTTAAAGTGAAGAGGAGCTTTGAAATCTTGTTAAGGATATTGAAAATATCCTTATTTTTTGGATTGGACATATAGTTTTGCGTCTAGGTTAACTTGTTTGAGGTGTGGATTCTAGGTACATTTCTGTTATTCTCTCTGCCCTCAGTGTGTTAGCAATCATAGCTGCACCATCACCGTGGTAACCAATCAGACGCGCGCCACTCAGTCTCTTACACAGGTGATTGGTATTAGCTTATTAGTGGAGTCACAAGATGTAGATATTCAGTCAACTCGTCTCATTAAAAGATTAAGATCACTACTACACAACTACTACCACTACTGATACTACTAGTGCTGCTACTACTACTGCACCTGCTGCTATATCTTAATGCCACTACTACAACTACTAATTCTGCAGATGCTGCTAATATCTCTTTTACTACTATTGCTAATGGAACTGTTATATTCTACCACGCCACTGATACTACTGTATCTGCTACTACTATTACTATCCCAACTGTAATGTACAGCTACTAGAACTAATAATATACTTCTACTATTTCTACAGTTTAACAGTTCACCTTTCAGCTTCTCCCGCATTGTATTTCAGCTCTTAGCATTGTTAGATGATGCAGTTCAGCTTCCACACTGCATCTTTTGTGTGACTCACACATTTTTTTAATTAATTTCAGCTTGCGGGTATTTTCTAATTTCTGTTTTTTCAGCAATTTTGAAAAATTAATTTCAGGTTTCAGCATTCCAACGCATTTTCTGCAGGAAATGCACTTTCTAGTTTCGTCAGTTACCCTAGCTCTGGCCCTTCTTTGAGCACCACCACGCATTCTGACTCCTCTCCCTCATCCTTGCCCTTGTCCTCTCCCTTGTCCCACTCCTCTCTCTCCCTTGTCCCACTCCTTTCCCTTGTCTCACTCCTCTGCCTTGTCCCACTCCTCTCCCTTGTCCCACTCCTCTCCCTTGTCCCACTCCTCTCCCTTGTCCCACTCCTCTCCCTTGTACCACTCCTCTCCCTTGTCCCACTCCTCTCCCTTGTCCCACTCCTCTGCCTTGTCCCACTCCTCTCCCTTGTACCACTCCTCTCCCTTGTCTCACTCCTCTCCCTTGTCCCACTCCTCTCCCTTGTCCCACTCCTCTGCCTTGTCTCACTCCTCTCCCTTGTCCCACTCCTCTCCCTTGTACCACTCCTCTCCCTTGTACCACTCCTCTTCCTTGTCCCACTCCTCTTCCTTGTCCCACTCCTCTCCCTTGTCCCACTCCTCTTCCTTGTCTCACTCCTCTCCCTTGTCCCACTCCTCTCCCTTGTACCACTCCTCTCCCTTGTCCCACTCCTCTCCCTTGTCCTGGTACTTGTCTTCCTCTCCCTCGTGCAGGCATTATTCTTACTTTCTTTGTGTTGCTCTATATTGTTCTTTTCCCACACAAGATCAGCCCAAAGAGGTCCTCTTTATATACCATATGGTCATGTGATTGAAAGAATCTCAACACCTGAGTGTGTTTCCTAGATGGGAATCAGCTGTGATTATTTGCCTAACTTCAATCAGCTGTTTCTCAGTAGCAATGGAATAAAATACAGAGGATATATTTGGGTTTCAATTCACAATATGAACAGTTGTTCACTTTGGCCAATACATTATGTTTTGAACATGATGTTATCTGTTCTGGCATACAGTGTGAAATCATTGGTAAATTGGGCAGTAAAAATAGATTATTTTGTTCTTGGTTGAGCATGTGTGTGAAAGAAGTTCAGGAATTGTACATTTGTGTTTAGTCTATGCATTTTGTGTCAAAGCAACAAGAAATGTGTTAATTGTATAGCCAACACAGACGGATGTTGTGCTAACTGTGTCAAGAGTTTAGGAAACATGTTAAAAGTATGGAAAAAATGGTCATAGCGATTGTGAAATACTTATTTTTATATATATTTTATTTTATATTTAAATTGTTTTATTCTTAGATTGTTTAGTTCTTAGGAATAGTTAAACTTCTGTACCTTTACTTAATTTAAGATTCGTATATGTTTAGTGTTTGCACCTTCCTGCCACAGTAAATTCTGTGTTTGTATAACATACATGGCGAATAAACCGAATTCTGATTCAGATTCTGATTGATGTGTGCTCTTCCTGACAACAGATACAGATTAGAAACACATGGTGTTTCTACCACATGCTGTGGTTGAGTTTACAATGTACTGGAATAAAGAGGCTGGTGAGGCTGGTGTAGGTATCTGATAGGAAGCCAAGTGACAGTTGTCTCCAGAGTGAAAGCTTCAGGAGGATGTCTATATTGTTGAGCTTGTCCGTGTTCCAGGTTGTCATGTTTTCCCGTAAACAAAAACTTGAAAGATCCCTTCAGTCCGCCAGGCCCCTCACATAAATATTTGGGTTTAACTTGACGGGAGGACTGTTTGAAGTTAAGATACTTCTTGAAATGTCATTAGGGATCCAGATGCTGATGTTGAAGTGAAGCATGTCTGCAGACAGGCCCTGTCACACATCCACACCTCCAGCTCACCCTAACCCTCCAGCTCACCCTGACCCTCCAGCTCACCCTGACCCTCCAGCTCACCCTAACCCTCCAGCTCACCCTGACCCTCCAGCTCACCCTAACCCTCCAGCTCACCCTGACCCTCCAGCTCACCTTTAGATCTCCCAGGCTTCTTAGCACCACCACACACCTTCCATATATGTCTTACACTGTAATAATGTAATCACTGTAAATAAAAAACCTGCAGTATCTACTGTAATCTCTCTAACTTACTCTGTACATCTCTATTTCTCTCTCATCTGTTTCACTTTCTCTGCCTCCTCTCTTTTTCTCTTGCTCCTTCTCCCTCTCCCACCCCTCTCTCCCCCACCTCCTTCTTTCTCTCTCTCCCTCTGTCTCTTTTCTCTATTTCACCTCCCCCCTCTCTCTAGTTCCTGATGGTTCACATAGCTCTTCGAGAGAGACCCAGGGTTGTAATGTGAGATAAGCGTGGGATCCTCTGCACTCTCTGACTCTGTCCCTGCCCCCTGGCTGGTAATGTTCAGCCCCTCCAGACCCTAAGAGCATTTATATATAGACCTGAGCAGACATTCACCTGGTGCAGGCAAAGAGAAGCAGTCACAAGACACTGTCTGTCCCCACAGCACCAAGCCTACTGTAACCCTCCACTTAGAACTCCTCCTCCTTGTCCTGCTCCTCCTTTCTCTCTCTTCCTCCACTCACTCTTTCTCTCTCTCTCCCTCTCTCTAATGGAAATGACAGAAGTGCTTGAATGATATACATAATAGTTATACTTATAGTAATACTACTAGTAATGCTTGTGCAAGACAGTAGGCCTACAGTACCGGACAGCACAGTGGTCAAGCACCAGTTTCATATCTACTAGGGTTAGTAAGGAGAGGGAGATCTGGAGTTGATGGAGAGGAAACATGTGTCATGTGACTCTACTGAGGGTGTGTGTGTGTGTGGGGGGGGGGGGGTTGAGGGGGTGGTTGGACTCTGCTGAGGGTGTGTGAGGGGGGGTTGAGGGGGTGGTTGGACTCTGCTGAGGGTGTGTGAGGGGGGGGGGGGTTGAGGGGGTGGTTGGACTCTGCTGAGGGTGTGTGAGGGGGGGGGGGTTGAGGGGGTGGTTGGACTCTGCTGAGGGTGTGTGAGGGGGGGGGGGTTGAGGGGGTGGTTGGACTCTGCTGTGGGTGTGTGGGAGGGGGGTTGAGGGGGTGGTTGGACTCTGCTGAGGGTGTGTGTGTGTTGAAAGGCAGAGCACAGAGCAGGTAATGTGTCAGTGCTGCTATATCTGGAGCTATCCCTGATGCAGATGTCATGTGCTGTGGCTGGGCCTCAGGTCTGGCAGCCCTGTGCAGGGTCAGGGTCATGACTCTGCAGGAGGCACCTAGGAAACATGAGGTGAACATGCTGAACCTTAGTTACCTCGGTTAACTAGAGACTAGCCTCCTGCAGAGACTAGGTAACCTCAACACTGAGACAGGTAACCAAGGTAACCTCAACACTGAGACAGCTAACCGAGGTAACTTCAACACTGAGACAGGTAGCCGAGGTAACTTCAACACTGAGACAGGTAACCGAGGTAGCCTCAACACTGAGAGTAGGATATGAGGATACAGTCACCCACTGCTATGATGTCAACCTGAATACCACAACCCTTACCTTGCATGTCCACTACAGCGGAGCGGGCGGCGCGTCGGCTTCCGATTCATTTTCAATAAAACCGGGTGTTGACGCTCGCGTAGGGCATTGTGGAAGCGTCAATGCCTGGTTTCATTGAAAATAAATTGGAAGCCAACGCGCCGCCCGCTCCGCTGTAACACTTTGACTGCAGAGTCCAGTCAGCAGTTATGTAGTGTATGGTCAAGCTCATAAGACATCATATTTGAGCTTGACCACATATCTGTAGTGGCAGAGTAAAAGGAGATATCTTTTATCTCCTTCAGAATGTCGTCTTTTACTTTATTGTACAAGGATGGAATGGCAGTTTGGGAGATGCTCGCTTTCTTTGGCAATTCGTACTGTTTGTCAAAAGTTTGCAGCATATTTGTAAATGCTGGTATTTCGACCGTGTTTAAGGGCTGCATCTCTTTGGCTATATAGCGAGTTAACCTATCCGTGAGTGTGCGCCATTTCGCGCTGTCACGTTTATATTTGCACTGTCGAGAAAAGGTATCTGTAACAGATATCTGTCTGGAAGACCCCAGCTCCAGCTGCAGTTGTTCCCAGGTTGAAAAATTGGGTGGGAATCGGATGGTTATGTTTTAGGTGAGATTTTATGTTAGTTGTGTTGCCTCTTTTCGTTGCCACTGTTTTTAAACAAAGTCGACAGACCGGCTTGTTCACTTTAATTGGCTCTCATCTCATTCAACTTAACGACACCGGAGCTGAAGATTGCGGCTTTGAAACCAAGTACATATGAACTAAATAGCTGAAGATGTCACGAAACAGAACACTTTATAACACAGTGGTTTCACGCCTTCTCTTCACCTGTCGGTGTCCGCTCTGTGTGTGTGTGTGTGTGTAAACGCTAGCCCCGCCTACGCTTACGACACAGAAAGCAAAAAAAATGACAGAGGCAGCGGGATCGTCTAAAATGTTGGTGACATTCATTTTTATGTAAAAATGAATATAATCATTATTTTTAATTATAAAAATGATCAGTTGCAATATATCGCGGCACCAAAAATTATTGCGCTCATTTCCATATATCGTGCGATAAGTCAATATATTGACTATCGCGACAGGTCTAATTGACGTAACAACTTACTGTCAATGGTCAGTAGCCTATCGATTACGAAAGCATGTACACTGTCTACTTCATTTGATCTTGATAGGCTAAGAATTTTGTAGCAAATAATAACAAGAAACCCACTAGTTATTAATTAAAATACAAACGTGAGGAAGGGCAGCAATCGCTATCAAACCAACAGACGTGCAATTTAGCTAGCAGGGGAAGAATACAAACAACGAAAATCACCAGTTAACTTAATTACAATGTGCAAAAACTATAGACGAATACAATAACAGGCTTAAATGAACTGACAACATAAGTTATACGACTTACAGTTCTCAAAGACGCACACACGCAATCTCAACTGCGTTGTGAACGGCTTTTTGTACAGTCCTATTTCTGCTACCGTGGCGGCAGAAATGTAGCCGTGGCAGGCCGCCAACATAGAGGAAACACTGTTGACGTCTTGTCACTGTTCAGTTGCTCATCCTCCAATCGGAGAGAGAGCAGCAGAAGACCATTCATTTGAGTCTCATGGAGCGGACAGCTCCACAGATAAATATTATTGCAATTTTGTGATATACAGAAATACTTTATTGATCCCCTAAGGGAAACTCTTTGTTACAGCAGCTCGCCTTTACGTCAGTGCACACAGGAGAAAATACTAGCAAAAATAAAATACAATACACTATAAAACAGGTCAGAAAGTCGAGCTAATGTGTTTAAGCAAATGTATTGCTTAAACACATTACAAAGACTGTAAACTATGTAATACTTAATTGTGGAGTTAGACCAACATTTTTGGGGGTGGGGCTGAAACATAAACTTATATACAGTAGACACAGCGGGCCTGCTCTTTAAAGATGGCGTCCCCGTTCATTTCCATGGAAAGTGCTCAGTGGCGCTAGCGAGAGCACAAAATGGACCATCTTTCCAGTTCCGGCTCGTCCGGTCTTGCTATAGACCTATATACTAATAGACACAGCTACTTTTGTCTTCCAAGATGGCGTCCCCATTCATTTCTATGAAAAGTTTTCAGTGGCGCAGTGAGGCAAGCGAGATTGTGAAACCGGACCATGCCATCTTTCCAGTTCCGGCTCTTCCGGTCTAGCGTAGAACAGTGGCTCGCCTTTTTCCTAGTTCCAAGACTCGTGTGAGCTAAGGCATTGCATTTGAGTTAATGGGGTACAAGTCCGATCAAGATGCAGATAGCCTACATCATGTGAAATTTACGAAAATCAATGCTATTAGTACTGTATAGTATTCCTTTCACTTGGTTAGAAATATAGGCCTCAGACTCACCAAATAGCCTATACATTGTTCTTTTTGCTCTGTGTTTTTAGTATGACTGCTTAAGTATTGTGTCGGATTAAAGAAACTGTAAACTTGAATATCTGGCTCCGTCGTTGTTCTAGCTAGGCAAAGCAAGCAAAATTAAATAAGCCTATGAATATGTTACTATTTTAATGATGAATGTTGCTTTACTATTATTAGCTTACAGTTATTGTTAATGGCATCATTGTGGTGTTTAATGACATAACGTTACATAACCATAACAATATTGTGGTTATCAGACATGATTTATTAATCTTCGTCTTTGCTCTGGAGGATGTCAAATCAAATGTATTTGTATAGCCCTTTTTACACGCAAGCATGTCACAGAGGGCTTCACATACGTCCATAGAACTGCCCCTCAACCAACCTAGACCCTCAAGGAAGACAAGGAAAAACTCCCAGAAAAACTCCCAACAGGAGAAAAAATGGAAGAAACCTTGGTAGGAGCAATTCAGAGAGGGATCCCCTCCTCCAGAGACGGTTGGTGGGAGAGAGGAGCAGAACACAGGCTAAACATAGTCATACAGTGTCAATGGGTTTTGAACCACCAAAATCCATTGTTCAACTTTATAGATGTAGGATTGTTGTTTCAAAAACAATTGAACGTGCTGTATCTAACCAACTGTCTAACTTTCTCTCTCAGAACAACCTGCTTGACCCCAACCAATCAGGCTTCAAGACTGGCCACTCCACAGAGACTGCCCTCCTTTCAGTCACCACTGCCCTCCAGTCTGCCAGAGCGGCTTCTAGGTCATCCGTCATCATTCTGCTGGACCTTTCTGCAGCGTTTGATACGGTTAACCACCAGATCCTGCTCGCCAGACTTTCTGAGATAGGCATCACTGGCACTGCACTCCAGTGGATCTCATCCTACCTGTCGGGAAGATCCTACCAGGTTTCCTGGGGAGGCAAACTGTCAGGACCTCGCCAGCTCTCCACTGGTGTCCCACAGGGCTCCGTCCTTGGACCCCTCCTCTTCTCTCTGTACACCACCTCACTTGGACCAATCATCACCTCCCATGGCTTCTCCTACCACTGCTACGCTGACGACACGCAGCTGTACCTGTCGTTCCCCCTGACCGATCCGGGGATCTCAGCTAGGATTGAGGCCTGCCTCACAGACATCTCCGCCTGGATGACCGAGCACCACCTCCAGCTGAACCTCGCCAAAACAGAACTTCTCATCATCCCGGCTAAACCCTCCATCTCCCACGATCTCTCAATCACCCTGGGATCTGCGACGGTGACCCCTTCATCCTCTGCCAGGAACCTTGGGGTTACCATGGACGACGAGCTCTCCCTCACGGCCCACATTGCTGCGGTCTCCCGGTCGTGTAGATTCACCCTCTACAACATCCGGAAGATCAGGAGATACTTGTCTGAGCACTCCACCCAGCTGCTAGTCCAAGCACTTGTCCTCTCCAAGTTGGACTATTGCAACTTGCTGCTCGCTGGTCTCCCAGCATGTGCAACCCGCCCTCTTCAGAGGATTCAGAACGCAGCGGCCCGCCTGGTCTACAATCTACCCAGACGCTCCCATGTTACCCCGCTCCTCATCTCTTTCCACTGGCTACCTATCATGGCCCGTATCAGATTCAAGACCCTGGTATTGACCTTCCGAGCAGTGAACGGGACTGCACCCGTCTACATCAAGTCTCTCCTGCAGCCTTACACCCCCACCCGTCACCTACGGTCTTCTTCAGACAACCGCCTGGTGGTCCCACCGCTCAAGACCGCCCGGTCCCAACACAAGCTCTTCTCCTGTCTGGCCCCCCAGTGGTGGAATCAACTCCCCACCTCCATCAGAGATACTGACTGTCTCTCCACCTTCAAGAAAAGGCTCAAGACGCACTTGTTCCGGGAGTACAACGGTACTTAGGAATGGTTCGCTTGACCCGATGTTAGTTTCCTCAAGGATCACAATGACTCTTGCTTAGAGACTTGTTGCTCTTGTGGTTAGTGGTAACTGTTTTAAATTTTTGTTCTCGCTGTGATATATTGTTTTTATTACTGTTGCTTGCTTTTTTTCTTTTTTTTTCACAGGTACACTTGCACTTATAGCGGTTCATGTTGTTTAATTGTAACTTGTTTAACTACATGCTCTTATGGTTCTTCCCTTTGGCACTTACTTTGGTTGTTCACAATGTGTGCTTCATGTTTTGGCTACTCGCGATGTTTTTTGGCTATCTTGTTGTTATGATCAGTGACCTATGCACTTTGTAAAGCTCTCTCTTGGAAGTTGCTTTGGATAAAAGCGTCTGCTAAATGAATAAATGTAAATGTAAATAGGACCGGGAGACTCGCTGTTGGTCGTCATGGAGACTGGTTTCTGGTTGACGACCAGGTCCAGCGTTGGCCGACCGACGACTAGGCAGGTGCTGACAGCTCAAACCCCCCACACCACAAGGGATGTGTGTGGGGGGGGGGGGACAGAGAGAGGAGAGCAGGGATTAGAGAATGCCAGGAGCAAGCTAACAGTTACAGTCATAATAGAATGAAATCCCCACCGGTCAAGTGTGGACTAGTGCAGCAATTTAACAGAGCTAAAATAGGTATTTGATGCAGCCCCACACACCAAGACAGCGACAGCCCCCCTCGGTTGGAACATGACATCTGTTCCAGGGGAAAGAACTCTAAAATAAGTTATACTTATAGAATAAGGATGAAAACAACCCGTCCCCCCGTTGTCTCAAACTAGTAACAGAAACAATAACAGTAACAATATACAGCAACGGAAACTATAACAGTAACAATATACAGTAACAGGTTTACTTTATTTGTAACATCTAGATGTAACATCTAGATGGGGCAATGTGAACATATAAGCTATAATTACAATTTAAAAGTTACATGTGATACACACATAGGCAAACACACAGCCCAGATTTACATAGAATGTAAATACACACATACTTACCTTTAACAATCGTAGAATTGACTAAACAAGAACGTTTTTAACCTCATTTTAAATGTTGAAACAGTATCAGCCTCCTTAATTGAGACAGGTCATTTGTTCCAGAGAAGAGGTGCTCTATATGAGAACGCCCTACCTCCAGCTGTTTTTTTCTTAATTTTGGGAACCACCTGATAGCCGGCATCTTGAGATCTAAGTGTCCTTGCAGGGCAATAGGGTGCAAGGAGACAGGAGAGGTACAGTGGTGCCAATCCATGCAGAGATTTGTAAGTTAGTAGTAGAACTTTGAAGTCAGCTCTGGCTTGGATAGGGAGCAGGGCATGACATTATCACCCGCCAAATGCGGGTAGAATTCGTCTGTGGCGGGTAAAGCATTCAGTCTTACTAGCCACTTTGACGGGTGGAATTCCATATTTTTTTTTTTTGTAGCAGGGCTGCCAACTCTCGCATTTCAACCAATTCACACGCTCTCACCCCACACATTGTATTTCTCACGCTGAGAAGGAAACGACCAAGTAGTTCAGCTAACGTTGTAACCAGTAATGGACGAGGCGCAGATACACTGAGTGTAGCAACACTCAAGCTCACGACGCGCGAACACGGAACACCCGTGAAATATCGTCTCGGGGCTGGGTTGGGTTGCGCAGCAAAATTTTGGTTGGCCCTGTCGCGGGGTGCAACGGGAGAGGGAGGGTTTCGACGCACCAGTTGCTTATCAGGCTGAGCGGGGCTGGAGATACTTGTTTTTACTAAATAATAAAATATGTTTTTGTATGTCGGAGACTTTATAGACTTATGTAGCTGAGTATCATCTGCATAACAGTGAAAATTTACCCAAGAGCTTCTAATTATGTTTCTTAAAGGCAACATATAAAGTGAAAATAACAGAGGGCCTAGAACTGAACCCTGTGGTACTCCGTCAACAATCTATAATCCCACACTTAACATGCCTTAACATGCCACGATATCACTTATTATATTAGGCTATAATTACTTTTGTCATGTCATGAACATACTAACGTTTATTACAAAATGGTTAAATCTGCTTTAAAATAACAGAAATAAACTCTACAAACAACCGTCATGTATGTGCGCAAACATTTCTAAAACTGGCTACAGCTAAAGCAGGCAACTGTAGATCATGAAGCCCTTTCTCCTTGTTCTCATTCAGCTCAGGTAAATCAGCGATTGGCTAATGTTAACTTTTGTGCTCGTGCCCTGTTCGTATCCGCGAGCACATTTCCAGGCAACCTTTCTTGACGTAAGCAAATAAATGGGGTGCTCGTTTACCCATTTTGGATTGGTTTCAAAATTAGCAAAAATCGGGAAAAAGTTTCTATGAAAAAGCTAGTAGTATGAGCCAGGTTCGAGAGAATCGAACAAAAATTATTGGGGGAAATAGTTTTAGATATGTTCACTGGAGTTAATAGAATAAAAACGACCGGACGAGTCGGGTAGCAAATCGGAAATGCAATACCACCAACATCCACCGGGGCTGTTGCCTCAAGCTGAGGAGCGAGGGGTGGGGGGCTGAAACCATGCCTCGATGATGAATTGGAGGGACCGAGCATTAGGGCTGTCAACAAATATTCTAAATTTGAATATATATTTGAATAGTTGTTAAAAACTGAATTTTCGAATGTGAAAATTAATATTCGAATGTAAAAAAAACAACAACAAAAAACAGCGGCGGTGGCTTTGCAGGTGGGCATGACTAGTGTTGGCTAGTCTCTACTATACTGACTGTATATCGCATGAATAAAATAGACTAGATAGGCTACAACAGCTTCATGCACTGGTTTGATTATTTGCCGTTTCATGCCAAGGAAAAGTTCAATTTTTACCCCAGCACATCTCGCTTGGAGTGTTCAATGTCGGTTCTATACTGTAAAACTTCAATTAATGTTAATAATATTTGTTTCAATCATTGAATGAAGCCTGGCATATTTGGGACAAGAATCGCAACCTTAAATTGCTTGCACAAAACTCTTGATCAACACTCAGCATTTGTTTATTGTTGTCGTTCATTTAAACCGCTGTGTGCAGTGAGCGCGACGGTGCGGGAGAGTGTGTGAGAGAGAGAAAAAGAACACTCGTGTGTGCGAGTGAGCGAGAGGCCAATGTCTGCGGTCTTGGCCATTAGTTCATTTACTTATTTTTGTGTAGGTAATATGTTGTTAAATATGTTTAAACTTAAAAAAATTACCTATACAAGTAGTTATGTCTCGTTGTATTAATTTGTCCTGTTATTGAAGTGCCTAATGTGCAACCAGAAATTCGAATATATTCATACATGTGTTTTTTTAAAGGGAATATTCGAACGTCATATTTGAGCAATTTGAACAGACCGACTGAGCATAGCCCTTCCCCTAACACTCTATAGTAACTAGAGAGCGCATAAGATGTTACGGTATTAAAACTAATAAACTTATTTTCAGCTATCTCAGCGGACATGCCCCAAACGTTTGAGATCTGAGAAAACAGCATATTCTTTCAAGATGTTGATAAGTTATTTTAGTTACTTGGCCATTATGTTACTCATTGAAATTTGGCTTGGTGGTTAGGAACATATTTTTCTGTGGTGGGACAAACTCAGAACACATTTTATTGTCACTTGGGACTTTAAGGACTACCATAGAGAATGAATGGGAAGTTAAGACTAACTAACCCCTAATCCTAACCCCAAACACATTTCTTAGGTAACAGTTGGTTATCATGGGTAATGTGTTGTAAGGATTGGATAGGAAACATGACCCATGTAGATTTAAAACATGATTAATGAATGGTGCCTGTTACAGTATGGAAGGCACTTTAAATAGTAAGATCTGCTGTAATGCACACAAACAGCTTCCAGTGTCAATGTTTCTGGTCACACAAGGAAGTTGGTAAGGAGTGCAGTGATCAGGCACTGTACGGTCACCTCCAGACCAGCATGATGCCCCTGTGAGGTCACTGGTCAGCTGACCATGGAAAACATCTCTGACGTGGGTAAATACACAGATGGAATCTTCAACCCAAGTCACAGCTTACACACCGATAACACACGTCACACACACTCACATAACACACACACATAATACACACACACACACAGTTCTCTCTCTCACACACATAAAACACACACACATTAAACACACACAGCTCACCCACACACAGTTCTCACACACACTTATGACACACTCACACACACATAACACACAGTTTTCACACACTCACACGCACACAGCTCACACACTAACAACACAGCTCACACACAAACACACACAACACACACAAACATACAACACACAGACACATTTCAAACACACACTCTCACACATAAGCATACACACACACACAAACTTAAATATGTACACACAGACATGCTAACATACCAGTCTAAATACAGCAGGAAAGCATCCATAGTCAGCCAGCACATGATTGCTTACACTCAGAAGCACGTGTAAACACACCTGCTAATCTTTGCCCCTAAATAACCTCTCTCCAAGAGGACCTGCAGAGCATCTGAACCTGTCTGTTCTACTCTCCCTGGTTATAGAACAGAGCAGAACGTTCCACATCCCACACTACCCATAGCTGACGCCTGAGGAGGGGAGGGCTGTAGAGACAGATGGCTGGAAAGAGAGACAGGTAGCTGGAGAGAGAGACAGGTGGCTGGTGAGAGAGACAGATGGCTGGAGAGAGACATGTTTGATAAGGCTAGAGAGAGAGACAGGTCTGATATGGCTGGAGAGAGAGACAGATGGCTGGAGAGAGACACGTTTGATATGGATATAGTGAGAGACAGGTTTGCTATGGCTGGAGAGAGACAGGTTTGCTATGGCTGCAGAGAGAGACAGGTCTGATATGGCAGGGGAGAGAGACAGTTGGCTGGAGAGAGAGACAGGTTTGATATGGCTGGAGAGAGAGACAGGTCTGATATGGCTGGAGAGACATACAGGTCTGATATGGCTAGAGAGAGACAGGTTTGATATGGCTGGAGAGAGAGACAGGTCTGATATGGCTGGAGAGACATACAGGTCTGATATGGCTAGAGAGAGACAGGTTTGGTATGGCTAGAGAGACAGTTGGCTGGAGAGAGAGACAGGTTTGATATGGCTGGAGAGAGAGACAGGTCTGATATGGCTGGAGAGAGGGACAGTTGGCTGGAGAGAGAGACAGGTTTGATATGGCTAGATAGAGAGACAGGTCTGATATGGCTAGAGAGAGACAGGTCTGGTATGGCTAGAGAGAGATACAGGTTTGATATGGATAGAGAGAGACAGTTCGGTTATGGCTAGAGAGAGACAGGTCTGGTATGGCTAGAGAGAGATACAGGTCTGATATGGACAGAGAGAGACAGGTCTGATATGGATAGAGAGAGACACAGGTCTGATCTGGCTGGAGAGAGAGACAGGTCTGATATGGCTAGAGAGAGACAGGTCTGGTATGGCTAGAGAGAGACAGGTCTGATATGGCTATAGAGAGAGACAGGTCTGATATGGCTAGAGAGAGACAGGTCTGATATGGCTAGAGAGAGACAGGTCTGATATAGCTATAGAGAGAGACAGGTATGATATGGCTAGAGAGAGAGAGACAGGTCTGATATGGCTAGAGAGAGACAGGTCTGATATGGCTAAGGAGAGACAGGTCTGATATGGCTATAGAGAGAGACAGGTCTGATATGGCTAGAGAGAGACAGGTCTGATATGGCTAGAAAGAGAGACAGGTCTGATATGGCTAGAGAGAGACAGGTCTGTTATGGCTAGAGAGAGAGACAGGACTGATATAGCTGGAGAGAGAGACAGGACTGTTATGGCTAGAAAGAGAGACAGGTCTGATATGGCTAGAGAGAGACAGGTCTGATATGGCTAGAGAGAGAGACAGGTCTGATATGGCTAGAGAGAGACAGGTCTGATATGGCTAGAGAGAGACAGGTCTGATATAGCTGGAGAGACAAGTCTCCTTGTCTGCAGACAATGAAGTATTGTAACATGTATTGCTGTTTGGGCCTCATTGCTCACCTTGTGCATAAGACAGGGTTGAAATATGCTTGCTGTGGTTTCATTTCCATGACAGTCAGTGGTGTCATCCCTACCTCCATCAGTGCAGCGTCTGAATCAGACACGCATCATTTCCTGTAGGTCTGAGGCTGTAATGGTTCTGCCCCAGGGAGACAGGAAGCGTCGCCAGGCACGATGAAGACGGAGGCGTGCATCTGTGTTGATCCAGGAGGGCTAATGGAGGCCATTAAGCGGCATTCCTGTTCACTCCACTGGACAACAACGCCAAAGCACACAATATTGACACACAGGAGAGAGGTGGGGAGGATAGAGACAGAGTGGAGAGTTGAGGAGGAGAGAGACAGAGAGGAGAGAGAAGGAGAAGACGAGGAGGAGGAGAAGAGGAGAGAGGAGGAAAAGAGGAGGAGAGAGACGGCCAGAGGAAGTATCTCATCTTTAATTGTTGTTTTTTAGAAAGGTCAGTTCCTGAGGAAGAGGGATCTTGACTATTGTTCAACCATTGTCATCCAAACAATACATTAGTTTGTGTGTTTGCATTGCAGTTGTATACATCCTCTTGCCAGTTCCCTTGGTAAGTGTTAAAAGATTCAGACCCAGACTCAGACCAGACTCAGACCAGACACTGACGCAGACCAGGCCCATACCAGACCCACACCAGACTCAGACCAGACCCACACCAGACTCAGACCAGACCCAGACCAAACTCAGACCAGACTCAGACTAGACCCAGACTCAGACTAGACCAGACTCAGACTAGACCCAGACTCAGACCAGACGCAGACTAGACCCAGACTCAGGCCCGAGCGTCAGACGGCAGGAGGAGCAGGGTAATGACAGGCCGGAGCGTCAGACGGCAGGAGGAGCAGGGTAATGACAGGCCCGAGCGTCAGACGGCAGGAGGAGTAGGGTAATGACAGGCCGGAGCGTCAGATGGCAGGAGGAGCAGGGTAATGACAGGCCCGAGCGTCAGACGGCAGGAGGAGCAGGGTAATGACAGGCCCGAGCGTCAGACGGCAGGAGGAGCAGGGTAATGACAGGCCCGAGCGTCAGACGGCAGGAGGAGTAGGGTAATGACAGGCCCGAGCGTCAGACGGCAGGAGGAGTAGGGTAATGACAGGCCCGAGCGTCAGACGGCAGGAGGAGTAGGGTAATGACAGGCCGGAGCGTCAGACGGCAGGAGGAGTAGGGTAATGACAGGCCGGAGCGTCAGATGGCAGGAGGAGCAGGGTAATGACAGGCCCGAGCGTCAGACGGCAGGAGGAGCAGGGTAATGACAGGCCCGAGCGTCAGACGGCAGGAGGAGCAGGGTAATGACAGGCCGGAGCGTCAGACGGCAGGAGGAGCAGGGTAATGACAGGCCGGAGCGTCAGACGGCAGGAGCCTCGTAGTTATGCAGGAACCAGCTGCTCAGTGTGTGTACGTTGCTCTATGTCCAATGACAGTGTGTGTAAGATTGTAAGTGTGTACGTGTTTATGTCTGTGTATGTGTGTATCTGTGTGAGTTTGTGTGTGTGTGTGTGTATATGTGAATCCGTATCTGTGTGTGTATGTAGTGTATGTGTGTAAGCATGCATGTGTATGTGTGAGTGACTATATATGTGTGTGTGTACATGTGTATTAGAGGTTTAGTATACTGTATTGAATATTGTATATTATTTGTATATTAGGAGGTTTTCTATATTTTATCTTATCATAGATGTAATCTATGTTCTGTGTACTGTTATGTTATGCCAGGTTGCTCTGCGTTGTCTTGACCTAAGAATTTCAGTGCCCAGTCTGACCAGTCTGAGGGCCCTATCTTGCACCCAGCGCAATTGACTTTGTCAACGATGCAAGTATCATTCCTAGTTTGCACTCGACGCAAAGCGGACTTTTCCCTCCACAGACTCACGTCGAAATGACCTTGCGCTCCCGTGGGCGGTTCAGCGAAAAAGGAGGCGTGTTCCGGCGCAAACGTTCCCTGGTGCTATTTTGCAGTTTCCGAAAAACAATTCCGCCACTGACCAGGAAAAACGTGGTCTAAAGTCAAAGGCGCATTATTCAGATGCTATTTTAAGGGCACAAGCTTGGTCCGTGCACACTGCTGGCGAGGCCAGGGTCTTCTTTCTGCGAAGCTACGTTACATTGTTTTGATTTATGGCGTGTTACATTTCTTCAATGATTATTAAAATATTTTCATGAGAAATCTCTATGTATGTAAACATGATTTGTAACAATTGTGGCAATTTTCTCCCACGCCTGTTTAACCTAAGCTAATTTGGGTGGGTTTCTTCTCCCATCTCCATCAGAATCAGAATTCGGTTTATTCGCCATGTAGCCTATGTTACACAAACACGGAATTTACTGTGGCAGGAAGGTGCAAACAATAAACATATACGGGTCTTAAATTAAGTAAAAAAGTACAATAGTTAAACTAATTCCAAGAACTAAACAATTTAAAAAATAAAATATAGGGTAGGCTATATAAAAATAAGAATTTGAATGAGCAGCATGAGCGGGCAATTTAGTGCAATGAGAAAACTGCTCTGCCTTTCCCATACAATGTTACTTATCTATCTGTAACGGCCCTGACTAGAACGTCGGTCTCCTTGGCTGTGAACAGCTCCTGGCGTGCGCCTGGCAAATCCGCCGTTATAATAGCAATCCGCCATGGAACAAGCGCTGCTCTTAAAGGGAATGTGAGATGACGCTCTGATTGGTTTATTGCACGTTACGCCCAAAACACACCCATTAGTAATGTAGCTAATTCGGACCTACCCATTTTAGATTTGCGCCAGGCGCAAAGTCATTTATCCCGCCGGCAAAATAGCAACCGAGCCGGAGTCCCGCCCACAAAGTTACTTGCGCTTTGCGTTTTGATACTTGCATTTCAGATCGTCAAAATAGGGGGGTGAGTGTTGTTCTGTGCCTCTGACAATAAAGGACTTGAACTTGTGCGTGTACAAGTGTTTGTGTGTGTAAATGAGTGTGTATGTATGCATGTTTGTGTGTGTAAATGTGTGTGTGTGTGAAGGAGAAGAATAGGAGAGAGAAGGACAAGAGAGAAGGACAATAGGAGGAGAGAGAAGGACAAGAGGAGAGAGAAGGAGAAGAGAGAAGGACAAGAGGAGGAGAGAGAAGGAGAAAGAAGGAGAAGAGGAGAGAGAAGGAGAAAGGAGGAGAGAGAATGACAAGAGGAGGAGAAAGGAGAAGAGGAGGAGAGAGAAGGAGAAAGGAGGAGGAGAAGAGAAGGAGAGAGGAGGAGAGAGAAGGAGAATAAGAGGAGAGAGGAGAGAGAAGGAGAAGAGGAGAAGAGAGGAAGTATCTTTTATTGTTGTTTTTTTAGAAAGGTCAGTTCCAGTGAGTATAGGTGTGTGTTTGTTTGCATTGCAGTTGTATCCATTCTCTTGCCAGTTTCCCTTGGAAAGTTTTAAAAGTCGTTTTCATCTTCATCCGTGTGTACACGTATGTTTGTATGAGTGTAAATGTGTGTTTGAATGTGCTCTTGCAGCTCAGGTGTCCTGGTTCTGGTAGTGACCGACTGGATCTCCTCCAGAGGTTCTGCTCTCATTGTGATTTCACAAGGAAACATAGGACAACCCACCTGAACACAGCGCACCCCGGAGAACACAGCACACCTCACAGAACACAGCACAACCCAGAGAACACAGCACAACACAGAGAAAACGGCACACTCCAGAGAACACAGCACACCCCAGAGAACACAGCACACCCAAGAGAACTGGTGCTGACCCTGAGCCTGTCTGTCTCTATTGTTTCATTGATGTCTTGCTCTGCTGATGTACCACAGGAGAATGAGATGATGCCAAAACTGTCAATACAATCATACCAGAATACAACAAGGCCCAGTAAATCATTTTCAAAATCAATAAATTTTTCTTCTCAATTGGAACATTTGGTTTACTTGTTAAAGTTAAACATTCCTAATGTATGACTGCATTATATGGGTTTTATTTGGGGTCAGTGTGCAAGTGGGCAGGAGAGCAGGTGAGCATCTGAACAGGTGAGCAGCTGAACGGATGAGCAGCTGACCAGGTGAGCAGCTGAACAGGTGAGCAGCTGACCAGGTGAGCAGCTGAACAGGTGAGCATCTGAACAGGTGAGCAGCTGAACAGGTGAGCAGCTGAACAGGTGACCAGGTGAGCAGCTGATCAGGTAAGCAGCTGAATAGGTGATCAGGTGGTCAGGTGAGCAGCTGATCAGGTGAGCAGCTGTATGGAGCTAAATCCGGGCCAAATGTTTTGTTAATTTTCAATCTATAGTTGAAAAACTAAAGCTTGACATTGAAAATGTAATTTTTGGTCTAAAACTTGAAAAATAAAACCATGTATTCAAACAATACATGGTTTAAATCATTTTTCACTTTCACTATTTTTACAGTTTCACATTTCATGATTTCAGATTCCCAATTTTTTTTTTTTCAGAGGCGGGAATTATGAGTGACAGCCTACGCCTGGGACACACTGCCTGCGATCGGCTGCGATCTGCTGCGATGCGCCTGGAAGCGCCGCCTTTTTTCTTTCGGCGCCCATGTTATCAAATGGGACCGGCCACACTGGCTCCGAAGCGCCGCGATTGCCTGCGATCTGCAGCGATCGTTTGGGCAGCTGGTCGAATTTTTTCACGAGACGCTTGCGAAATCGGCTGCAGGATGATAAAATACACCATATTAGTTGATATATTTGAATAAATAACCATAAAAAACCCTAAACACCGCGCTGCACATCTGAGCTGCTGCTCCAAACTTTTCCCAAGCTTTTTCCTGTTAATCGCTATATATTACATATTACTTCATTTATTATGTCCTTCCTGATTTAATCTCAGGCATGAAAACGGGTCAGGGGTGAAAAAGGTGAGAAGGATATTACCCCTCTAAGGGGGTCCGGGTGCATGCTCCCCTATAAGAAAAATTTAAATATTCCATATTTTAAAGCATCAATCTGATGCATTTTGAGATACTTATTTTGCCAACCTGGGGAGAGCTGGAGAAACGTAACTTAAGCCATGAGTCAAACATTATTATTGCCTCCTTACTAAATATTATGCAAGCCATTTCATGCCAGCCTGTCACTGGGTCTAATATTTACAGTATATGAGGCACAATGTGGTAAGGGCACCACAAATGGCTTAATGCATAACCCCCACAAGAGATGGTGGACATGCTGTAACTCAACTTGTCTACTCTTCCATCATGATTGACAGCCAATACAAGTACCAGCGTACTTTGAAGTCAAAATGCATATCCGCTACACAAATTGCGTACAGGTTGGCAGGTCTGCTTATTGATAGAACGGCAGGGACGGACTGGGAGTAAAAATAGACCCTGGACTTTGATCCAAACCGGCTCACAGCGAGCGCCCTGCTAATGCATGCAAATTCTGCCTGATGTGATGCTAGTTAGGGACTTCCATGCTTAATGCATAGTGTGCGAGCGAATTTCTTTTGGTCAGATTTGAGCACAAAATAGTTTTTGGAGCTTGAAATAAACAAACATAGCCGTTTGTCCAATTGGTAAAACGTTGTCTAGTGAAAATAATTACGTTTACGTTTCTTAGCCTGGTTTTCCATCTTTATATTGTCTCAAATTAGCTTTCGATCTGTCAGTGTCACTGTTGTGTGTAAGCGGCACTAAGGGCTGCATATGTTCATTTGGAACATATGCAGTCTATGTCAACAGAGCTCCTGGGTAACTTAACTTAGATATACCAGAAAATATAAAAATGATTGAAACCATCATTCACCAAATGCAGTCATGTAAATCGTCAGGTAAAGCGGCTAGTGCTTTCAGCTTCTGATGGTGGTCTGCACTGGTGATGCAAGGCCCTTCGCGATAATATTTCCATGCACTCGCGCTCCCTTCTGACACACGCACCTGTTCGCAGTTCACTGAATGAATATACCCCCCCCCCAAAATTTTTATGTCTGTAATCTACACATTTATTGTCTTATTTATAGGTTTACTCTGCGAGGCTTTCTTCCTTGGAACTCGACGCTACTGTTCCTGTTCGACTACGTAACTCCAATGCTCTTGATGGATTATCTTGGCTGGCATAAACTATTAAATGTAAATTAACTATAATGTCTCACACCCACTCACATTGTCCTACATGTGTCATTTTACTTGATAGGTTGACTCTGTCAGAGAGTAAGCTAGTACCTTTAGATGCGACTGGCGCAACAATCACCAACAGGGAGTCTTAGCGCGAGGGAGGACTCAAGATTAGCCCCACCGGTTTCGCCTTTGCAGGATGGTGGGAGTGGGACTCCTCAGATGTTAGTCATTGGTGACTCCATCACTCGTAACATTAGATTAGAGCAACCAGCGACAGTTTACTGTGTACCTGGGGCCAGAGCTACCGACATAGAACCTAATCTTAGGGTGCTGGCTAGCACTAAGGCAAAGGCCAAAGCTAAGGCACATGGCGCACACACTGATGGTAGGTATGAGAATATTGTCATACATGTCGTGACCAATGATGTTAGACTGAGGCAGTCAGAGGTCACAAAGGTTAATATAGCACGGGCATGTGACCTTGCTCAAAAGATGAGTCGGCATCGAGTAATAGCCTCAGGTCCACTATCTGTTAGGGGGACTGATGAGATCTACAGCAGACTTGTCTCTCTTAACCGCTGGTTGGCTCGCTTCTGCACAGAACATGGTTTAGGATTTGTAGATAATTGGTTTCATTTCTGGGCCAAGTTGAAAGGTGACGGACTCCATCCGAGCTGGAGAGGTGCTTTTCTACTGTCTAGGAATATTGAAGCTATTTAAGACCAGGCCTGACACTCACTAGAACAAGCCGAGCCACAGTCTCTTAGAGAGTCTGATAGGTATGTGATGAGCTGTTTGGGGCCCGATAGCTTAGCTTGTAGTGTAGCCAGTGTGGTCCCTCACCCCTTTTCCAAATCTCGGCCTTCAATTATTAGGAATTATACCAATTTAACATGTATTCAACCTTGCTCCCCCGTTGCTCTTCCTCTTAAGTTTTCTGATAACAGTGCCACCTTTTCAGAAGAAATATCTACGTCTAAAGCTGCCAAAAACCCATTCTGGAATGTTGGGCTCCTAAACATCAGATCCCTATTCCCAAAGGCCGTTTTGATTAATGATCTGATGCCTGAATGCAGCCTGGACCTGATTGGACTCACCAAAACCTGGTTAAAACCTGACAAATATTCCCCCCTGAATGAAGCATCGCCTCCGGATTTCGCGTACTCACACATCCCTCGTCTATAAAAGAAAGGTGGTGGTGTTGCTATGATTTATGAAGCCAGCTTCAACCTCAGCCTAAAATCTGTAAACACCTTTAAAACATTGGAAAAAATTTGCATGAAACCACCAACTACATTAAAGAGGAGTAATGCTATTACTCCTGCCCCTCCTCCCTCGTTTTGTATAGTTACTCTATACCGGCCCCCTGGCCCGTACTCCCTCTTCCTGGAGGAATTTGCTGATTTTAGTGCTGATCTCGTGACATATACTGATAACATCTTAATTATGGGTGATTTTAACATTCAAGTGGATGACCCAAAAGATACTCTAAGTAAGGCCTTTTCTGCTCTAATGGATTCCACAGGTCTCACACAGGTGGTTTCCAAACCTACCCATCTTCACTCGCATACATTGAATTAAGTTTAGCGACGTCATTGTCCACCCCCACAATTCTATATTATCAGACCATTGCCTGGTTACCTTCAAAATGGACCTCTGCCAGAGCCTTGGAGGCACTCAGGAAATTTATTGCTGGCTGTTACATAACCCCAAACACAGCTCTGGAACTGGCTAGTATTCTACCAGCTGCACTAGAAGCACTTGACGTCCCAAATAAATATTTAATATATTAAATACTAAAACGAGGGATCTGAATTTGGTTCTTCAGCTAACCATAGACTCTGTTGCCCCACTCATCCAAGAACAAGAAAGGATTAGAAATTGGCTCCATGGTACTCAGAGAATACCCGCACTCTCAAGAAGTCCACTAGAAAGCTACAACGTAAGTGGCGTACCACTAAATTTGGCTGTCCTTCCACCTGGCCTGGAAGGACAGCCAAATGGAGTACAAGCAAGTCTTCATTAAGTCTAGATCAGAATACTTCTCTAAGTTGATTAGTAAGAACCAGCATAACACTAAGTTCCTATTTGATACCGTTGCAAAACTCACTAAGAAAAGTACACACGGTGTTAGTACAGATCTCTCTCCCAATGATTTACTAGAATTCTTTGACCAAAAAATGTATGGAATAAGGGACAAACTACAGGCTATCCCTGGAGGAATTGCCATGAACACTGAATTTCCCTCTATACCCAGCATGCTGCATGTTGAGGCTCTCACTCACTTTAACCCTATTTCTATGGAAGCATTCATGGAGCTGATAGATTCATCGAAACCCACCAGCTGCCTTCTCAATCCCCTCCCTGCCAAACTTCGTAAGGAACTTCTCCCTATTATTGGACCACCCATGCTTAGTATTACTAATGAATCTATCCTAACTGGCCAAGTCCCTGACGATTTCAAACAAGCAATTATTAAGCCCCTTCTTAAAAAAACAAACCTGGATCCAGGTTGTCTTAGCAACTACAGGCCAATTTCAAATTTGCCATTTCTCTCTCTCAAAAAAAAAAAAAGCTGTGGTACAACAGCTCACTGAGCACCTGTCCTCAAATCAGCTTTACGAACCTCTCCAGTCTGGATTTTGTCTTCACCACAGCACTGAAACTGCATTAGCCAAGGTAGTCAATGATCTACTATTAGCCTCCGACGCAGGCTCTATCTCTGTCCTGGTTCTCCTAGACCTAAACCTCTTTGGTTTAGGTTTAGGTAATCCTAGACCTCTTTGACACTGGATCATGAGATTCTCCTGGAAGGTATGGAGAACTATGTTGGGATTTCTGGTATTTCACTTCAGTGGTTTAGATCGTATTTATCTAACAGATCAGAATATGTCCACTATGATGGCTGCTCATCCAGGAGTTCCACTGTAAAATACGGAGTACCACAGGGTTCAGTTCTAGGCCCTCTGTTATTTTTGCTCTACATGTTGCCTTTAGGAGACATAATTAGAAGCTCTGGGGTAGATTTTCACTGTTATGCAGATGATACTCAGCTATATATGTCTATAAAGCCTGGAGAATTACCACATGCTATGGAAAAATGTGTTTCTGGGTTAAGAACTTGGATGACAGCAAATTTCCTTCTCAATTCGGATAAAACAGAGGTTCAAATGTTTGGTCCTAAAAAATACAGAAATAATTGATCCAATCTGACCTTAGACGGCGTCAAAATTTGTGCCAAAATTCCTCTCAAAGGATGATGCTGAAAAACTAATACATGCATTTACATTACATTTACATTTATTCATTTAGCAGACGCTTTTATCCAAAGCAACTTCCAAGAGAGAGCTTTACAAAGTGCATAGGTCACTGATCATAACAACAAGATAGCCAAAAAAACATCACGAGTAGCCAAAACGTGAAGCACACATTGTGAACAACCAAAGTAAGTGCCAAAGGGAAGAACCATAAGAGCATGTAGTTAAACAAGTTACAATTAAACAACATGAACCGCTATAAGTGCAAGTGTACCTGTGAAAAAAAAAAAAAAAAAGCAAGCAACAGTAATAAAAACAATATATCACAGCGAGAACAAAAATGTAAAACAGTTACCACTAACCACAAGAGCAACAAGTCTCTAAGCAAGAGTCATTGTGATCCTTGAGGAAACTAACATCGGGTCAAGCGAACCATTCCTAAGTACCGTTGTACTCCCGGAACAAGTGCGTCTTGAGCCTCTTCTTGAAGGTGGAGAGACAGTCAGTATCTCTGATGGAGGTGGGGAGTTGATTCCACCACTGGGGGGCCAGACAGGAGAAGAGCTTGTGTTGGGACCAGGCGGCATTTGTTACATCCCGACTGGACTACTGCAATGTGTTGTTCTCTGGCCTCCCAATTACTTACTTAAAAAATTTACAGCGGGTGCAAAATGCTGCTGCTAGATTATTAACTAGAACCAGAAAGTTTGATCACATAACATCTAGACAACGAGGGAGTCGGGCTAGTAATCTGAAGGTTGCCAGTTCGATTCCCGGCCGTGCCAAATGATGTTGTGTCCTTGGGCAAGGCACTTCACCCTACTTGCCTCGGGGGGAATGTCCATGTACTTACTGTAAGTCGCTCTGGATAAGAGCGTCTGCTAAATGACTAAATGTAAATGTAAACATCTACTCTCGTCTCTTTACACTGGCTCCCTATCCAAGCCAGAGCTGATTTCAAAGTTCCATTACTAATTTACAAATCTCTGCATGGATTGGCACCACTTTACCTCTCTGGTCTCCTTGCACCCTATCGCCCTGCAAGGACACTGAAATCTAAAGATGCAGGCTATCTGGTGGTTCCCAAAATTAAGAAAAAAAACTGCTGGAGGCAGGGCACCTCTTCTCTGGAACAAATTACCTCTCTCAATTAAGGAGGCTGATACTGTTTCGACTTTTAAAATTAGGTTAAAAACGTTCTTGTTTAGTCAATTTTATGACTGCTAAAGATAAATATGTGTGTATGTACTTTCTATGTAAACCTGGGGTGTGTGTTTGTCTGTGTGTATCACATGTAACTTTTAAATTGCAATTAAAGCTTCTATATGTTCACGTTGCCCCATCTACATTTTACAAATAAAGTAAACCTGTTACTGTATATTGTTATTGTTATAGTTTCCCTTACTGGTTGGTGACAATGGGGGATGGGGCATTCTCACCCTTATTATATAAATATAACTTATTTTAGAGTTCTCTCCCCTGGAACAGAGTTCATGTTCCTAACGAGGGGGGCTGGCGCTGTCTTAGTGTCTAGGGCTGCATCAAATACCCTTTTTTTGCTCTGCTAAATTGCTGCACTAGTCCACACTTGACCGGTGGGGATTTCATTCTAATATGACTGTAACCGTTAGCTGCTCCTGGCATTCTCTAATCCCTGCTCTCCCCTCTCTGTCCCCCCTCCACACGTCCCCTGTGGTGTGGGGGGTTTGAGCTGTCAGCACCTGACTGGTCATCGGTTTGCCAACGCTGGACGTGGTCGCCAGCCGGAAACCAGTCTCCATGACGGCAACAGCAAGTTTCTCGGTCCCTTCCTTCATCTACCAAGTTGATCAATGGATTTTGATGTTTCAAACCCCATTTACACGTCCCTGCTGTATGACTATGTTAAGCCTGTGTTCTGCTCCTCTCTTTCACCAATCAGAATCAGAATCAGAATCAGAAAGGGATTTATTCGCCATGAAAGTTTGCACAGACAAGGAATTTGCTTTGGCAGGAAGGTGCATACAATAAACATATACCTAAAATTTAAATATGTGGACTAACTATACTAAGGGTACATAAACTAGCAGTACTAAGTGGGATAAATATAAGTTGCCATAAATTACAATATAAAAATACAAAAATACAAATATTACAAAAAATACAAATGTACAAGATACCATGTTGTGGTGCAGTGCAAAAGCAGTGTGTTTTAAGCAATAAGTCATTTGAGTCAGTGTGGTCCCTTGGCCTTGTTGAAGAGGCCAACAGCGGAAGGGAAGAAACTGTTTTTGTGGCGTGAGGTATTGGTCCTGATAGACCGCAGCCTTCTGCCGGAGGGGAGTGACTGAAACAGGGAGTGTCCAGGGTGGGAGGAGTCGGCCACAATCTTCCACGCTCGCCTCAGGGTCCTCGAGGTGTGCAGGTCCTCGAGGGTAGGCAGATTGCAGCCAATCACCTTCTCAGCAGTACGGATGATACGCTGCAGTCTGCTCTTGTCCTTGGCAGTGGCAGCAGCGTACCAGACGGTGATGGAGGAGGTGAGGATGGACTCAATGATGGCTGAGTAGAAGTGCACCATCATTGTCTTTGGCAGGTTGAACTTCTTCAGCTGCCGAAGGAAGTACATCCTCTGTTGTGCTTTCTTGATGAGGGAGCTGATGTTCAGTTCCCACTTGAGGTCCTGGGAGAGGATAGTGCCCAGGAAGCGGAAGGACTCCACAGTGTTGACTGGGGAGTCACACAGGGTGATGGGGGTGAGTGGGGCTGTGTTCCTCCTGAAGTCCACAACCATCTCCACTGTCTTAAGAGCATTGAGCTCTAAGTTGTTCTGGCTGCACCAGGTCACCAGGTTGGCCGCTTCCCACCTATAATCAGACTCGTCTCCACCAGAGATGAGCCCAATAAGGGTGGTGTCGTCCGCAAACTTCAGGAGTTTGACGGACGGATGACTGGAGGTGCAACTGTTGGTGTACAGGGAGAAGAGCAGAGGAGAAAGGACGCAGCCCTGAGGTGATCCGGTGCTGATGGACCGGGAGTCAGAGACTTGTGTTCCCAGCTTAACGCACTGCTTCCTGTCAGACAGGAAGTCTGTGATCCACCTGCAGGTGGAATCAGGCACGTTCAGCTGGGAGAGCTTGTCCTGAAGCAGGGCGGGGATGATGGTGTTGAAGGCAGAGCTGAAGTCCACAAACAGGATCCTGGCATAGGATGCTGGGGAGTCCAGGTGCTGTAGGGTGAAGTGGAGGGCCATGTTAACTGCATCGTCCACAGACCTGTTGGCTCTGTAGGCAAACTGCAGGGGGTCCAGTAGAGGGTCAGTGATGGATTTATGGTGTGCCAGCACCAGGCGCTCGAAAGACTTCATTACCACAGAGGTCAGGGCGACGGGTCTGTAGTCATTATGTCCTGTTGGCCTTGGCTTTTTGGGCACAGGGATGATGGTGGAGGACTTGAGACAGGCTGGCACATGGCATGTCTCAAGGGAGGTGTTAAAGATGTGGGTAAACACCGGAGACAGCTGGTCAGCGCAGTGCTTGAGGGTGGCTGGAGAGACAGAGTCCGGCCCAGCTGCTTTGCGGGGGTTCTGCCTCTTGAAAAGTCTGTTAACTTCACCCTCCTGAATGGAGAGAGTCGTCACTGTAGAGGGGGGGAGGTGGGAGGCCTCCTGGGTGGGAAGGGGTAGTTCAAGACTGTCCAATTGTCTTTCAAATCTGCAGTAGAACTCATTCAGGTCGTTGGCCAGGCGGGAGTCGTTAGTGGAGTGGGGGGCTCTGGGCTTGTAGTTGGTAATTTGCCTGAGCCCTCTCCAGACAGAAGCAGAGTCGTTTGCAGAGAATTGGTGTTTTAGCCTCTCTGAGTACAGTCGTTTAGCCTCCCTCACCGCCTTGCTAAACCTGTTCTTTGACTCCTTGAAACTGTCTTTGTCCCCACTCCTAAACGCGGCCTCTTTCTCTGACCTCAACCTTCTGAGTTTAGCTGTAAACCAGGGTTTGTCGTTGTTGTAGCTTACCCTGGTGCGTGTTGGTATACAGCAGTCCTCACAGAAGCTGATGTATGATGTC
Organism: Osmerus mordax; assembly: GCF_038355195.1. Lineage (NCBI taxonomy): Eukaryota > Metazoa > Chordata > Actinopteri > Osmeriformes > Osmeridae > Osmerus > Osmerus mordax. Next base: position 21,752,133 of record NC_090055.1, on the reverse strand, counting down.
ACAGCCTCTGTGAGCTCATCCAGACTATTGGTAGCAGTCGTGAACATGTCCCAGTCAGTGCAGTCCAAGCACGCCCGCAGATCCTCCATAGCTTCACTGGTCCACTGTTTTGATGTCCTCACAGCAGGCTTACAGCGCTTTAGCTTCTGCCTGTATGCAGGAATCAGGTGGACCATGGCGTGGTCAGAGTGACCCAGTGCTGCTCGGGGGACCGCATGGTATGCTTTGCTGATTGTAGAGTAGCAGTGATCCAGGGTGTTTCCTTCTCTGGTAGGGCATTTGATGAATTGTCTATATTTTGGGAGTTCTTGAGTGAGATTGCCTTTGTTAAAGTCGCCTAGCACAATAACCAAGGAATCCGGATTTTCATGCTCCACACTCAGTATCTGGCTGGCGAGCACACGTTGAGCCTCGTTAACGCTAGCCTGCGGAGGCATGTAGACGCCAACCAGAATGAATGATGCAAACTCTCGTGGCGAGTAAAAAGATCTACAGTTAATAAAAAATGATTCCAGATCAGGAGAACAGTGCTGCAGAATCACTGTCACATCTTCACACCAGCCACTGTTAATGTAAAAACAAATACCACCGCCTTTCGTTTTGCCAGAGAGCACAGGGTTACGATCCGCTCTCAGCAGTTTGAAACCTGCTAGCTGTAGCGCAGAGTCTGGGATCAGTTCACTCAGCCATGTCTCCGTAAAGCACAAAACGGAAGATGAATGAAAGTCTCTGTTTTTCCACACCAGTAGCTGAAGTTCATCCAGTTTGTTGCTCAGTGAACGCACGTTGGAGAGAAATATCCCCGGTAACGCTGTGCGTGCCCCACGCCGACGGAGTCGCACCAGAGCACCGGCTCGTTTGCCTCTCCTACGGCGCTTCGCTGCTAGGACAAAGCCGAGGGTGGCTTTGACTATAATTCCCACTAATTCCGCCGCTGGAAGCAGAAAAGTGGGAACGTCTCTGGAGGAGGGGATCCCTCACTGAATTGCTCCTCCCAAGGTTTCTTCCATTTTTTCTCCTGCGGTGAGTTTTTCTGGGAGTTTTTCCTTGTCTTCCTTGAGGGTTTAACCCTTGGGAGTCAGTTGGCTGAGCGGTGAGGGAGTCGGGCTAGTAATCCGAAGGTTGCCAGTTTGATTCCCAGTCATGCCAACTGACGTTGTGTCCTTGGGCAAGGCACTTCACCTTACTTGCCTCGGGGGAATGTCCCTGTACTTACTGTAAGTCGCTCTGGATAAGAGCGTCTGCTAAATTACTAAATGTAAATGTTTAGGTTGGTTGAGGGGAAGTTCTATGGGGCTATGTGAAGCCCTCTGTGACATGCTTGCGTGTAAAAAGGGCAATACAAATACATTTTGATTTGATAAAAAATAAAAATAAAATGAAACTCAAAAAAAAGATTTACGGTATAAAAACCAAAACTTACATTTTCAATGTCAAGCTTTAGTTTTTCAATGAATGATCAAGACATTTGTCCCTGATTTAGCTCCATACAGGTGATCAGGTGAGCAGGACAGGGTGCTTGGTGTGTGTTGAGGAAGTCTGTGTGTCATGTGGTCAAAGGAAGCTTGGAAAGGTGGGCAGGACCAAACCCTTCCAACACTAGCCACACCCCCTGTCCATGTCCTCACAAGACCTGATAACCTCACTCATTTATCTTCACACAGACACACACCACAGTCTAGAGACCTGACACCAGGCCATGTGGAACCTCACAGCGTGACTCATCAACACGACAGCAGCTGTCCACATCTGTCTACAAGCAGCTTCCCCTGTCACAGTCCTGCCCTGTCTCCCTGCATTCCTGCCTTCTGCCTCCCTCCCAGCCTCCAGTCTTTCCAGACTAGCCAGTCTATCCAGATTCCAGTCTCTCCAGTCTTAACCAGTGTATGCAGTCTAGCCAGTCTATCCAGACTCCAGTTTAACCAGTGTATGCAGTCTATCCAGACTCCAGTCTAACCAGTCTCTCCAGTCTTATCCAGTGTATGCAGTTTATACATTAAATCTAGTATGTACAGTCCATCAGGATCCCAGGTATTTGTGGACATTTTGGAGTTGGGACATTTGTGCACGTCCATTGGGCGTCATGGCAATTGAGCCCTGACTTTTAACAGGACCGCAGCTCCTCCCACTGGTGACCAGAGGAACGGCAGGCTGACAGGAAAAGCAGCTGGGTGATAACAGGACATACATATGTGGAGTCAAGTCCCTCAGCATGATGTTAGGACACAGAAACATTCTTCAGTCTCTGGTGGAGGTGGAAGTGTAAACCTGAGCATCCCCTGGTCTGGGCTCAGGGTGGAAAACGATACGAGCGGAAACATCAAGTTGATGTGAGTCCCCCCTACTTCGGCAAGGGGGATCACAGTGGCTTTAGGTTGGGGTGTGTACGTGTGTGCGTGTGTCACAGAAGGTAATGGGATGAGATGGTGAGTGTGCGGGGGTCTATTGCAGGATCAGTATAGTACACACACACTTTCATCAGCATGTAATCCTGGCCAGGGTTGTGTTTCTGCCTAATCACACAGACACACTCTTAAAGGGATATGCCGTTACAGGACCAGAGAGAGGGGTAGAGAGAAGAAGAGAGAGGGATAGAGACAGTGAGTGAGAGAGAAAGAGAGAGGGAGAACTGCACATTGATCTTTTAATGAAATCCACATCATTGCATTGTCATCCTAGTCTGGCTCTGCCCTCCTACATACTTCCGCTCAATTTTATTTTTGCTTCTGTACATAGGTCTGGCCATGAGGTACGTAAGTCAGATTTTCAGGTTGATTTTCTACTGGCCAATCAGCGAACAGAGGGAGTGGCTGAGAATGATGACGTTGATGTTGTGCGCTAGTTTGTGTTGTTGTTCCGTAATGGCGGCGGAGAAAGATGCGAGCAAAGCCATTCGGTCCGTTGTGGCAACGCTGCCGAATATCCAACAGCTAAAGCCGGAGCAAGAACAAGTTTTGCTGAGTTTTGTTGGTGGCCATGATGTTGTGGCCCTCCTCCCCACGTGGTTCGGCAACAGTTTGATTTTCCAGCTACGGCAGCTAGCTCTGTTACAGTAGTGGTGAAGGAATTGGCTAAGGCGAACGCTAGCGATTTGTTATGGCAGATCCAACAGTTTTAAACTTCAACAGAGTACCCGCCTACAAGGAAGTCAACGCTTGTCAATGGAGCGAGGCCAGACTCTCTGTACAAATGCAATGTACGAGAGTCTGGTTAGGACCAGGCTACATCCAGGCTGTATGTTCAACATTCCTCTTTGATCCTGTTGGGTTAGGGTTAGGTTGCTTTGATCCAGCTCAACGTATGTATTTGGCAGGAGCCATGGAGGGTCCATGCTTTGACATGTAAAAGACCATCAGAGGAGTACAACATTGAATTTCATAAAAACCTGGAAAAGATTATCCAAAGTAGTCTCTTCCTGAACTAGCCTCTGGAACAAACCGGAGTAAATAACTGTGGTTAGATTGATCCAGACTGATCGGAAAACATGGGGAAATATATATTACCTGATCACATTTAATTCTTCCATTTGTACACAAAGCATTTTAAGCTCAGAAGAGACAAATACTCCTTACAGGATTTCTCACAACTTCTCTTAGTTATAGATGGTCGACGTTATAACCAGGCCCTATTATGTCATCTATACACCTGGGTGTGTATCGACCTGTCTGGGTGTGTCTAGACCTGTCTGGGTGTGTCTGGATGTGTCTAGACCTGCCTGGGTGTGTCTGGATATATCTGGGTGTGTCTACACCTGTCTAGGTGGGTATGGGCGTGTCTGCGTGTGCATAGACCTGTCTGGGTGTGTCTTGATGTGTCTGGGTGTGTCTGAATGTGTCTGGGTGTGCCCGGGTGTGTATAGACCTGTCTGGGCGTGTCTTGATGTGTATAGACCTGTCTGGATGTGCCTGGGTGTGTCTTGATGTGTCCAGGTTTGTCTTGATGTGTCCAGGTGTGTCTAGAGCGGGGGGAATTCAGCCTGACCACCAAGTCAGCTGCCTGTCCAGCTGGCATTCCCCAAGTTACTGCTGATGCTGTTTAGTTTTTTACAATTGTTAACAAACAAAAAGCTTTGCAATTTTCACAACCTTCACTTCATGTACCAATTGCTCGACCCAATTTGGCACTACTTCACACTCCCTTACCTGCATTAGACTCTGACTTTCCTTGTTTACACTCTGATGTCAATTACAGGAGGAGGAGGAGAAAGGTCATCTCTAATGAGATTCGGGCAACCATGGTTTGAGCATGAGGGAGGCTGGCCAGAGGGTCCAACCAAATCTCAGCCGCTTCACAGTTGCTGCCATCATTAGAATCTTAAGGATGGAGAACAGGTACGAAATCTATTTGCCTTGTGTACTGTAATACTGCATATCAATAGAATACAGTGTGCACACAGTATTTGTATTTTGCAGGACTGAAAGAGAACCACACCGTGGAGAAAGAACACACACTTTCACAGCCGAACAGGAGACTGAAATTGTAAATATGGTATCACACTCCAACAAATATAAACTAGGATCCTGGCTGACCATGCTACATTCAGGAACATCCAGGCGTCCACCTGTTCTCTGTGTGTACCGAAATACAACTTTTTTTGCTGCATATTTGTGTGCTGTTTTATGTTTGACTATGAAAAAAGTAGGCCTACTTTGGCTTTGGAGAAATGGCTTATTCTCCAGAGTCATTGTCATTCATATGGTGTGTTCCATTTCTATAATTGTGTTTTCAATTTTGCACTTCAGTGTGCTGTAAATGCTTGGTTGTGTGCAGCAAATGCCTAGTTATGTGTACTGTATTGAATGGTATATGTGTCATTAGAAAATATGGCTGTGTGTACCAAATGAAAACACGAGTTCCATTTTGTGAACAGGTAAGAGATTTGATGGCAAAGAATCATCTTGTAAAGGGAGTGTCAGGTTTAGCATTTTGTGTGTGATGTTTTCAGTTTTGTGTGTGCAGTTTTGAGAAAGCCGTTATTGTTTCGAGAAACGTGTGTTAACAATTGTGAAAAACTGTAAGACACTGAGGGCCTCGTACGTTCATTTGCAAACGTAGCATTATTAGCGCCATGGCCAACCCGCAGAAAGCGCACGCTGTGATACTTCAGTTTACGTTGTATTTACATCGGGTAATCAGCGCCTGTGATCCTTGTGGCAAAAATCCTTTCAGATCGTCTCCTCGGCCTATGTCTTCGTCTTGCTCGGATTACTGCTGTAATTTCACCAGGAGGCATATGTGAGGGAACCCGCGTGTATCCAGGTTTACACCTGCTTTTAAGAGGCACAGAATTTTCACTGCAAAATAGAGGCGCACTTTCACGGGCGGTTTTTGTACATACCGTGGAATACATAATTAGGCGCACTTTACGCATCCCCTCCCATCTCTTTATGGGAAACTCCCACTTTCCCCTTGACCCTCCCGTGAATGCATATGCATGACACGGAAAAGTGTAATTTGCCATTTTCAGTTCCCGTGACAGGCAGTCTGCTTTCACCTCAATGCGGTTTGTACATACCTCGCCATGCTTTTACGCGCAAATTGCGAAACAAATACGCCTGAAGTGTGCACAAAAGCATTAGTACATGAGGCCCTGAGGCTATTCTTACCACTCACCTTTCTACTCTCCCTTCTAGTCCATGGGCCCAGGCATATATCAGTACCATCTGAGGAAACCAAACTTTAGGGCTACTAAGTTATTGGTAGGGACTACATGATTATTTCAATATGTGATAAACGTTCCAGAAGAGCAGCTTAGTGTATGTATTTTGCATTTTACCATTCTGAGATATCGACGTTTTGGGGGAAAATCCCATGAAGTTAATATCATGTTTACCGAGAGACGTCCATCAAAGACGCAGAGAGATGGAACAGAGGTGCAAGCACAGCAATCCAGTTCAGGAGCATCGCACCGGGCCACAACATTCAGCAGTGGAGGAAACTACTACTCTGCAGCTCTTCCAACAAGGCAAGTCTAATCAAGTTCCTGGTAGAGGAGTGGAAAGAACCAAAAAGCAGGGAGAAACTGAAGGAAAATATCCCCTATGTAACCTGTGAGGAGGTCTACTACAAGATCACCAAGGACCACTGGGAGGAAGTGGCAGAGCTGAAGTCCACGCAGGAGGAAGCAGACACCCGAATGCTTCTGCATGCAGAACACGCAGGAGGAAGCAGACACCCGAATGCTTCTGCATGCAGAACACGCAGGAGGAAGCAGACACCCGAATGCTTCTGCATGCATTGGTACAAGGCTCACCGCCGAAGATACAGATGTCCTCGTGCTGCGTCTTGCCTTCAATAAGGAAATCCCATGCCCCGTGTATCAGAAGTGTGGTACGCAAACCCACACGTGGTTCCTAGACATTGACAAGCTTGCTAGATCGATGGGAGACAGTGTCTGTGATGCCCTGGTTGGACTGCACGTGTTCTCAGGTTGTGATACAGTCAGTGCCTTTGCAGGCCAGGGAAAGATGGGCGCCTTGAAGCAAATGAAGTCGGATAAGACCTACCAAAAGGCCTTCAGTCAGCTCTGTCATTCATGGGAAGTATCCACCGAGCTCTTTCAGAAGCTGCAAGAGGTCACCTGCCACATGTACGTGCCGTCTACCAACACCACGAAAGTCAATGAACTCCGACATCAACTCTTTTGTGCCAGACGGGGAGAGATCGAGTCCAGTCAGCTTCCACCATGTGAAGACTGTCTTTTCATGCACGTCCTCCGTGCAAACTACCAAGCTGCTATTTGGAGGTGCTGTCTGCAATGCCAACCCTATGTTCCAAGTCGCCAGGGTTGTGGATGGATCACTGATGATGACGGGAAGCTGGCCATCGAGTGGATGCAGGGTTCTCCAGCACCGGATGCGGTGTTGCAACTGCTTTCCTGCAAGTGTGAACGGTCGTGGAAACTCCGAACTGCACGTGCCTTGCCAATAGCCTGAAGTGCACTGACATGTGCAAGTTGTGAACCTGCAACAACCAGCCCGCTGATGTCGAGGAAGAGGTTGTAGACCTCGAGGACTGATGCTGATAAATGGGAATATGTAGCGCATATATATAGCGCTTTTCTACCTTAGCGGCACTCAAAGTTTACAATGTTTACAATGTTTGCCTCTCATTCACACGAATGGGTGAGTCGGGGATCGAACCGCCAACCTTGCGATTAACAGACAACCCTCTCTACCCCCTCAGCCACAGCCACAGCCACCCCTGATAACAGTGATGAAGACTAGACTAATAATAGTACGTGCAATAACTTAGTCTAGCTCACAAATTCTTCCAAATATCCTTGAAACGCTGTGACCAGTGGCTTAACAGTTTCTTTTGGCTGGGTTAGGGTTCACTATTTATAAGATTGTCAATCTCATTCCTTTTGCGTGTTAAAACGCCGAGCTTCCCCCCCGCGATCAACTTAAATAAAGTACCTTTTCTTCTGAAGCTTCTTGATCAGGATCGTGCTTCAATAATCCTAGATCATCTGGTTGTTTGTCAGCCATGTTCAACATCAACTCAAAGACTTGATTCTTAAACTTAAAGGTGACATGACATAAAAACTTAACTTTAGGAGGTTATTTAAAATTAATATGAGTTACCCTAGCCTGCCTTTGGTCCCCCGGTGGCTAGAATTTTCGATCTGTGTTAACCAAGCCCTGGGTGTTCTTCTCCGCCTTTCAGAAAATGAAAGCTCAATTGCTCTGTTTGAAAATCTCCTCTTTGTTACGTCACAAGGAGGAAGGTTACCTCCCCTCTCTCTGCTTTGCCCGCCCAGAGAATCTGGCCCGCCAATAAGAAACTGAGGTACGACCGTGCAAGCGTTTTTATCCTAGAGAGACATCATGGCTTGCAAACGAACGAAGCATTACATTTGCTCAGTTTCGATGTACAAAGGAAAACAAAAATCTTTTTACAGTTCCTTCATCCGAGCCTCTGAAGACCCAGTATCTTAATTTTATTTTCTCTGGAAATGCGCCTACACAACTTCGGTTGTAGGCGCATTTGTTTTGTATGTCTGCGCCAAACACTTCAGCCACGACTGTTTCCTCAACTTGAGCTAATACAAAACTGGCCTTGCTGAAATTAAATTCTGGATCAGTACTAACTCTCCTTCGTCCTGCTACTAACCTCGGACAAGTAAGTTAACTAACGCTATATCATTTTGTAGCTTTACTGCAGTGGCGGCTGCTGGTCTTTCAAACAGGGGAAGCTCATTTTTGGCCTACATCATACACATTTTCAGTTCACTGGCTAGTTCACCCCTACGACACTAGCCTAGCCTACTGTATGAATGAATGAACGATCTAACCAAAAAAATATTTAAACCCGAAGGAAATATGGGAATTAGGTTCAACTGAAACAAGGAATGTGATGCATAATTGTATGAAATGTATGATGAAATTGGCTAGCAATTTCGCCAAGCAAATCCCAAGAAATAGGTTGCAGCCGTTTGTCTTTCAACTACAGTTGCAAAATCCGTGATGGGACTGAGCTTGAATAGCTTCGGCGACTTTTTATAGTACAAAATCACTGTCAATCAAAAGGAGATGCAGTATTTCATTAGACCCTCCAATCATCACGCGGTAGCCCAGCGTCCGGGCCAGCCCACTCCTCCATTCACCCCCAGAGACGCTGAGCGTCCAAGGCGGGACATAATCGCAGCCTTTATCCAATGACCGTATAGTTTCGAAGCACTGAAAAAAACTGTTCAACGCAGCCCCATTGAAGTCCATGGAAGCTGAGCTTCAACAGGGAAATGCACTGTGACGCTACGGGAATGTATGAGAAGGAAATCAGTCAGTCGACCTGCTAATATATGTAGCTGATTCTGAAAAAACTCGTATTCGATATGAACGTGTTCTAACGCATTTAAAATGTTAACACAATCGTAAATATTTGACCATGAATTTTTTGAAATGTTAGGGGAAGCTGAGCTTCCCTTGCAGTCTTAAAGAAATCGCCACTGCTTTACTGTATATGGTTACCTAGCTTGCTACCCTTAGAATGTGGCTGTAACATTAGCTCTGCAGCTAACAGCTGAGTTACTGTTGCTAATGGAAAGGTATATAGCATCAAGTATGTGTGTGAATACACATGCTGTAACGTGAGTGTTGTACACTTTTGTTATTTGGTTAACCGTTCTGCTGTTGGTGTTATGGCGCGCGCGATATCCGCCTTTCCCCTCATTGAAATGACTGACTGTGTACCTCTGCAAACCAGGGTTATCAGATGAGAATGGGCAAAATTCGAGGCATCTTACAGCAACGGGGCTACAGCCATTGCGATACATCCATTGTAAACATTAGCGCATGGTGCCGCCCCTCCGCTCCTCATTAGCATTTAAAGCTACAGACACCAAAACAGCACGTTCTGAGGAAAGCTCCTTGTGGGACTGCTAGTAGTGGCTGTAATTCTGCACCATGGCTGAATTTCGGGAAAGAGACTTGTGATACAGTATTAGGGGACCACTAAGGCCTATATAAAAGCATCCAAAAACCGCATGTCATGTCTCCTTTAAACTTAGGGGGTTAAGCAGCAGTGTCCATTGGAGAACCAAACGTGAGCGCAAAGGCCCACTCAGTACATTGCATGAGCGCAGTGGCTCAAGTTCAAATCATTGTACGAGCACGGCGGCCCGTTTTACAATCCAACATTATTCACCACTGGTCAAGGTTAATTCCGTAGTCCAGATGTGTCCTTAAGTCACGAACTGTCCAGCATTTGAAGAAACCAGCAATCCCCGTTCTCCTGGATTTTTCCTAGGTTTCCAAGCTTTTCCAAAGCATGCGGTTCCAAACTTCTCCAAAGCAGCCAGGTTTTTCAAAACTGTAGTGTCCTCTAATAATCACTTAATCACTTCCATCTTGACAACGTAGGAGGTTTCAATAGTTCAGTTTGTTTATTAAGCTTGGGTGTTGTCACAAACTATAAATGATAAAGTAAATGGTACAACTTAATGCGATTAAATAAAACAGATAGATGCAAACAAAACAAATAGACGCACCGTATGCCTGCTAGCGTCTCTGAAGTTCCAACGTTCCACACGACAGGCTCTCTAACAAACGCAATGCCCAATGCCTTTGTCTAGTAGCCACCTCCTGATTAACACAGGTGAGGTGAAACCAATCAATCCTTGCAGGTGTCGATACACAGTTCTGCTAGCAGGGTCATTTTTCGCTTTCACCTTCAGTTACCTTCAGTTCAAAGATAAACCCAACAAAGGTACAGATGGTTCCTACAGACCCATAAGGTCCGTCATGATGGATTTTCCTGTACAGCGACATTTTGCAAAAACCTTCAAAATCGATCTCCTCTTAAACAAAAAGTCAAATTGACTGAAATTTTTCACCGATATGTATCATTGATGTATTTAAAAATGTTACTTAAGACAGTTGAATCAAATACAAAATGGCTGAAGAGGTGTATTTATGTAAATGTCCACATTGCCTCAATTTCTTTGTGTCAATAAATCAAATATAATTTTGACTGATAGTTTTTCAAACCTCATAGGGTTCAAGATGACATCACTCTGAAGTACCATAAACACTTTCACCGTGGTATGTCAAAATATGATCGAATTAGAGCTGTTTCAACTTTGGCTGAATCTAACAATGCTTACCACAGGAAAAACAGCTTACTTTATTATACAGTAACTAATTAATACACAATACTGAGAGTAGCTCAATGGGCTGGGACGGTGACTTGCAAAGTGTAAGGTTTTAGGTTCGTATCCAGCTACAGTCTTTGGGTCTGTCTTAAATTTGAATATCTGTTTAGTTAAACAGGATGACATCGTTCTGAAGTACCATGCACATTTTTACCTTGATACGTCAAAAGATCATTGAATTACAGCTGTTTAAACTTTGGCCGAATCGAACAATCCGTGCTACAGGAGAAACAGCTTCCTTTTTTTAAACAGTAACTGACCAAATATACTCAGCCTTGAGGGTAGCTCAATGGGTTGAAACAGTGTCCTGCAAAGTGCAAGGTCACATGTTCAAATCCAGGCAGTCTTTTGGCCTGTCATAATTTTGATTACTTGTTTAGTTCAACAGGCAGACATCATTCACTCTGCTTTTGCACTGCACCACAACATGGTATCTTGTACATTTGTATTTTTTGTAATATTTGTATTTTTGTATTTTTATTATTTTGTATTTTGTAATTTACGGCAACTTATATTTTATTGTATATTTAATTCTATTCTAATCCCACTTAGTACTGCTAGTTTATGTACCCTTAGTATAGTTAGTCCACATATTAAAATTTTAGGTATATGTTTATTGTATGCACCTTCCTGCCAAAGCAAATTCCTTGTCTGTGCAAACTTTCATGGCGAATAAAACCCTTTCTGATTCTGAAATACCATGCGCAATTTAATGCAATTTCACCTTGAAATGTCAACCGTTCCTTAACCTTGGTCCCAAAGCTGACCAAAAACTAATACTCATATCAAACAGTCTGAACACAGCTAGATAATCAGCGTAAGCACCCTTGGGTACCCAGCATGCAGTGCGGCATGTCAAAAAACGCAAAGACTTGTGGAAAATAGTTTGTGCGAGGGATTTCAGTTGTTGTGTTCATTCAGTTAGCCCCCTACTGCATGCCTTATGAAATAATGGATCAAAAACTTGTTTGGCCAGACTTTTGAACTTATTATGGTGCACAATAAGCTTTTGAACTAATTTTTTTTGTGGGGTGAGGTACATGTGAGTATGTTACTTTGGGGCAACAACATGCAATAACGGTAGTAAATAGAAAAAATACATTTTGTTGAAGATTCATATTTTTTTCAATGTGTTTGTCACATTTTATGAAAGTACTTATTAAAAAACTAAATAAATGGATACATCTGTACTGAAAAAACAAGACAGTGGCTGTCAATGATCCTTTTAGTGGAGGTTTGTTACCTACAAACAACAATGCGCAACAAAGGAAAAAACTTTGACAAAATAAATTGTAATTTCAATTTTTACATTAGGAATTCACACAGTGGCTCTAAAAGAGATTGGCATTTAATATTTAATAAAACAGATAAACAGTAATGTTTTTTGTATCGTTAGGTCCTGGTTTTCTCAGGAGTGAAACCTTTTTCTCTGTTTAGAGAATGAACACATCAATGTTCTATTGGTAGTGTCCCAATCATGTAAGAAACACATCCATGTTAGCTGTTTAGGGCTGTTGCTTTGTTAGTTTTCAGTGGATGTGCTTGCGTGCCTGCACCCACAAATTCATGTACGAAGGTGTATCTGTGTTCATGGAGGTGCAAATTCCCTGGATGCAAGGGCAGTGTCCCGATCATGTAAGAAACACATCCATGTTATTCCACACACAGGAAGCTGAATAGGTATAAAGACCTAATGATACAAAAGACTCATCGCTACTGTCTATCTCATCCTCACTGATGTCAGGTGGTAAAGCCATCACAGTCTCCACTGTCTGACTTCTCACTCTCCCTTTACCATAGAACATTGATGTGTTAATTCTCTAAACACAGAAAAGGAAATTGTTATAAAATTATTGGGTGTATATGGAAATGAACACAGATACACCTGTGTACATGAATGTGTGGGTGCAGGCACGCAAGCACATCCACTGAAACAGCTAACATGGATGTGTTTCTTACATGATCGGGACACTACCAATGGCTAAATCAATTAACATAGTATAACATATTGTTATTGGGTGTGCTCAAGCCTTCGGCGAGAGCACAACCTTTGTTCTCTCACATATATATTTATTTATTTTCGCCCCCCTAAGGATCAGTCAATATTTGGACTACATACACAACGGCGGTGTCAAAAGGTTCGTCTTGGTAGCGATTGCGTTGGTTGTATTTTTATTTACGTTCCGTTGCATGGTTTAAGTAGAAATTGCGTTTTTGTGGTGAAAAGTGAAGCTAACGGTGGCTAATTTGCTAGCCACAGTCACTGACGTTACTAACGTCACTGCGTCACTAACGTCACGAAAACACGCGTGACTACCTTTGGCAGAACATTCGTTTCGCATCTGTTAACTTGGGGGATAGCTAGGCTAACTATAGCTTTACTGCAAGGCAGCTGCAGAAACGCCACAAGAAAAGAGGCCAGGGTGATAACTGTGATATGACACACAATTGTGATGTGTAATGTACAATATAAGATGATATTATTAAGGAAGTACATCTACTTTCGGAAACAGTAGTCTACTATTTCACTCAAGTATTAGCATCATGACATTAGCCTGTGTTTCCCGGGCAACACATACTACAGTGGTCTATGATGTATCTGTTTTCAATCGTAAAAATAAACATTCCTCACATATACATTTTCGTTGTATGATTTATTCTGACATTAGTAAACGATTTGTTGGTGAAATTACCATTACCTGTGGTTTCAAACCAGTGTAGCTCACTGCAACGCTGTAGCCTACCCGAGACACTAGTGTGAGTAGCTAACAAAAACTCCTCAGCTGTTCAAGTCAAACGGCGACAGAACATGTTCGGCACTCCCCTTACTCAAAAGTCTTTCAATAGTTGAAACAATCTGACTACTAACCTGAACTTCATTGCCACAGCCTAAACTTTGTCAATCTGTTCATGAAAATAATTAATTTCAGCCTAAACCGTACAACGGAACGTTAAATCGAATTCAACCAACTCAATCGCTACCAAGACGAACACAGCACTGTACAGTAGTAGTAGAATTTACCGGGGCAGCTTCTCCACACAGGGCTATATCGCATTTTGCGTTGTTACTGACAATGATCGCTACCAGTGAGCTTTTTATGAATGAGCGATTTTCCACTAAATAAATGTCAAGCTTATTTACGTTTTTGGGGGCATATTTTCAGTTAGCAGATGGTACTGTTTGAATCGCGATTCTATCTTCTGCCGGTAGTCGTAGAATAATCTTCAAAGAGGGTTCTTTATTAATGAATGAATACAATATGAGTAGGCTAAATGCCTGAAAATATCACGAGAAGGGACAACTTAAAAGGACGTTTAAGTCATAGAGATTAGGTCCATTTTTACACCGGTCTGCCAAATGTATTCGTTTTGATTCAGCCTGTCAGCTGCCTCTTGCAGGGGAAATGAGAAGACATCATATTTCATTCTACACTTCACTCGTATTTTGAGTTGTAAATGAGCAGCAAAAAAAAGATGCTTTTAAATCTATGTAATCTTTATAAATAATAAGTAGGCCCGATGCATTTTTATATAAAATATACAGACCCCTGTGCAACCGACGCAAGCAAGCACACCCTACAATTTCCCCAGAAATTGTACCCTCTCTAGTTTATCATGTTATTCTCCAAAACAAGGTATGTAGTGGTAGTTAGTAAAATAATTTTTGATTTACTGACATCTGTGTCATTTTATAAACATGCATGACTACATGGAATTCTCAGTCCACCGTTGAATGTTGTTGCTTTGCAGCAACAAAGCTATTTTGTCAATTTACAAAATAAAAATCTGATGGCAATATAAAAACATTATACTAATTAAATCAGAACTTACTCAAGATTGTCAAAAATATTTTTTAGTTGATGAATATCTTCAGGAAAAGTCAAATTTCTGACAGTTTTGGGGACACCAAAAACATGGCTGCCGTGAATGCTATATGTTGAGGAAAAGAGTTTTGAAGAAAGGGGGGAAAGGTCATGTGATCAAATGTAATCACACTATTGGTTTCCTTTACGTCCTTTCTTTTACAAAGAGCATTTTTAATTGGTGACTGTCTTTTGTAATTTTGTCATACTGGGGGGAAAAGGGTATGTTACCCTTAAGCAACACAATGCAATACAGTGTTTGTAATGTTATTGTTTGCTAGTTAATATAATCCTGTAAACACGCATTTCAGCCCCTTCACAGAGGCTTGAGAACCCTGTTTATTTATTCATTTTCACGTTTCATTAGGCCTATTTGGATGGAACCGGTAAGGTTGGCTTGAATCTGCATCATCGTATTTAAAAGAACGTTAATAATAGTAGGCTAGCCGTTTGTCCCTGTCTTAATGCGATGTTGTGCAAACCAAAACAACGTTTACAAACGTGAATTGATCTTACTCTGTACTTGAGGCCTTTTGCGGGCATCTGTGGGAGTGGGAGCACTCGATGGTCTCTTCAAAAATCGCCTGATATCCATGGCTAATTAATCCATTCCGAACAGGGGGGTATTCGTTGTAGCTCGCTAAGCGGTTTAGCGAGCTAATTTTCAGGCTAAGATAAAAAACGCCCCTCTTTTTGGTTCGTGGAAGCAACTTTCGATAAATCACCATAGTAACATATCAATTAGTACTAACCTGCTCCAGAGCAGGCTAACGTAAGTGTAGCTGGATAAGCTTGCCACACCCCCGGAAAATAACATGGCAGCTCCCTTTTTGAGAGACCCAGTTGACCAAGGAGCTATATTTTAGTTCGATTAGCTTTCCATACCAATAGAGTTCTTCGCGATTGCCAAGATCCTTTATTTCACACGGATGAGTTCTTGTTTGAGCGATATCGATTCAGCGGACAAGGACTCATTTATTTGCAAGACCTTCTCGGGCCGTACATTGCAAATACCATACGCCGCAGCAAGCGTTATGAGCTTATGCTGCTGTATGCGAATATGCAACGCTATGTTTTAGGAAATGCCTGTGCTTTTTATATGTTTCACTGTGGGAGAGTGGGAAATGTCATATCGATTCCTTTTTATGTCTTGGCATGTGAAGAAATTGACAATAAACTTTAACTGTGCTTCAGACTCTGCATAGCCTTGAGGTTTTTTGCGTCAGGTATAGGCTAAATTTTTATACAGTATAGGCGATGCAGAAAACATTGGCAAAGCCGCAGCATGCGTTGCTGTAAAAAAAGTGTACTTGGCGCTTAACCAGCTGATGAATCAACTCATCATATTCCCTGGCCATGTCCCAGTCAATGAAATCAAAGAGGGATTTACACATAGGCCTACATGCATATACACATATATAGTACATGATATAAGCTCAGTAGCCTACATATATCCTCATAAGTGTCTATGAATTCGTATCAATTAGATACTCTTTGGCTCTTGTTTTTATCTAGCCTACTTATTCTGAAAATTTCCATTAAGCCTACTGCCAGCAGGCACATTTAAAGAAATGTGATCTGATTGGGGTAATGAGGCACTTAAGATGAGCCTATACATTTACCCAAAACTTTCGCATTTATAGCTTATCGGAAATTTTGCCAAGCTGCTTGTCTTGCTCTGGCAGCGGCGGTGTTTGACTTAGGCATGATAATATGTTTATTGTCTTCGCAGAGACAGACTCATTATAATAGTTTGCTCGGATGGCGAGAATAGCCTATCACCGCTCTCTCTTTCGTCTTTTCCGCCATCATACCGTTAGAAAATCACGGTTTTGGTGATCGACCTTTCCTGCCTTTTGAAGTAGGACGTGCACGTGCAATTTCCCTGATAAGTTTAGCCTGATTGAAATTAACCACATGATTTGGATGCGGATCAGCCATTGACGAACCGATATTTGCTGTTCTCACTCATCTCGCTAATGTTAGCGGGCTAAAGGGACAATTGATTAACTTAGCTTCAACCCTTACGACGAACAGGGCCCAGGTAGACTAATCCACAACGTGTATGTGTGTACATAGCGTACTTCGTGGATCCTGATTGGTGTCGCAGCCGCAACGCATTGATTGGAGGGTCACAGACCATACAGCGCAGATTAAATGATTTCAGACTACAGCGTTTATATGTTAAACAATATGAAATTTAGTCTTTGGTGTTTTAAAATTACACCAAATTTATTCCGGATTATTCCAACAGCAGAATACGAGGCGCAGAGAACTTAGATGTGCGTAAACGCGCATAAACGCTATTTAGAGGTGGATAAACGCAATTTCTGCAATTTAGAGGTGGATATACGCAATTTCCGAATTTCGGGAGGTGCGTAAACAGCGTTTACGTGCGTTTAGCCCCCACTACATCCCTGATCACAAGCTATTCACACAAGCAGCTGAACATGAGCTCTGCCTAACCCCGGTGCCCACATGACTATTGTTAGTTGTGCATTGACTGAGATGCTGGAAAGAAATCAACTCAAGAAGAGTTTCAATCGGCTGTGATCTTGAATATATTCAGTTGTGTTTGAAAAAAAAAAAAGTTTCAATATCCTATAAAAAGCTAATACTCTAGCCTTTCTATTCATACAATCTCAACAGTTGGTTTGTAGCAGAGAGGATTGAGAGACTGACTTGTAACATTATGCTCATGAGTTCAAATTCCCATTCAGTTTATTGTTGTTGGCCAAACATGAAGTAGTTTTGCTCTCTTGTTGTCCAACTCTCGATCTTTTACAGTGTACATGTTTATAATATTTAGCCATTTTGCTGCTTGCAGCTATATTTTATGTTTTGGTTTTATATTGGCTGGCTTCCCAGAATAGCTGAATTTGCAGACCTAGCGAGCCCCAATTCCGTTTGTGTGGTATTTGCTATAATCTTTGCTATCGCCAGTTTACTCCAGATCGGCACACAGGTGCTTCAAAGTCCCTAAAGAAGATTTAGTTTTCGCAACGATACTATTTAAGAATATTATGACAATGGTAGAATATAGTGTAGTTCTGTTCAGTGTATCGCTAACCATGCCAAAGGGACTTACATTTACATTTAGTCATTTAGCAGATGCTTTTATCCAGAGCAACTTGAAGTAAGTACAGGGACATTCTCCCTGTACTTAGGCAAGTAGGTGAAGTGCCTTGCCCAAGGACACAACATCATTTTGTCACGGCCGGGAATCAAACCAACAACCTTCTGATTAATAGCCTGACTCCCTAACTGCTCAGCTATCTGACTCCCACACAGGCCCACCCCCTCATGCTCCCCCCTCACAAGCCCCCCTTCCCCTCTTGCCCCCCCTAACAAGTTCCCCCCCTCGTACCCCCTCACAAGCCCCCACCTCACCTCGTGACCCCCCTAACAAGCTCCCCCCCTTGTACCTCCTCACAAGCCCCCACCTCCCCTCGTGCCCCCCCTAACAAGCTCCCCCCCTCGTACCCCCTCACAAGCCCCCCTTCCCCTCGTGCCCCCCCCCAAACAAGCTCACCCCTTGTGCCCCCACCCTCAAAAGCACGCCCCCCACCCCCTCTTGCCCCCCCCCACAAGCCCCTCCTTGTGTAATTGAGGACAGGACCACCCTCTCCTCTGATGAGAGAAGTTGAGGAGATTAGCTGAAACATGAGATGAGGTAGATGGAAGCCAGATGTAGAGAAGTACAGACTGAAAGAACGAGCAAGAGAGATACAATGAGAGAGAAATAAAAAGAGAGATACAATGAGAGAGAGATAAAAAGATAGACACAATGTCAGACAACAGAGTCAGGTGGCTGAGCGGTTAGAGAATCGGGTTAGTAATCAGAAGGTCACTGGTTCGATTCCCGGCCATGCCAAAATGACGTTGTGTCCTTGGACAAGGCACTTCACCCTACTTGCCTTGGGGGAATGTCTGGATAAGAGCGTCTGCTAAATGACTACATTTAAAATATAAATATATAAAGAGAAAGATAGACAGACAGACAGAGAGAGAGAGTGAGAAAGTGAGGGTGGAGAGGGAAGGGGTGAACACCTTCGCTGCTGTATTCTCAATAATAATAACTAGAGAGGGTAACACTGTGGGGTGTGTTTGGGTTAGTTGTAGATGGGTCAGTTATTTATTACATTTTTAAAACTGATATTTCTGTAATTATATATAAAAATGCATACATATTATATATGAAGATTGCATGAATTAAAAAGCACAAATTTGTTGCTGCTCATTTACAATTCAAAATACTAAGAGTGAAGTGTAGAATGAAACGGTTGTCTTCTCATTTCCCCTGCAAGAGAGATTGCTGGCAGGCAGTGCTTGGAAGTGGGGGAAAGGTGCCGGTACTTTCTTGCATTGGCAAATCATCACGACATTTGAGATTTCTACAGTGAAAAACTAAACTTGGAGATATTGCTGGTACAACAACAATTTATTGTTATTTATTAACAACGTAAATGGTAAATGGACTGCATTTATATAGCGCTTTTCTACCTTTGCGGCACTCAAAGCGCTTTAAAATATTTGCCTTTCATTCACCCATTCACACATACCGACGGCAGAAAGCTACCATGAAAGGTGCCGGCCTACCCATCGGGAGCAACTTGGGGTTCAGAGTCTTGCTCAAGGATACTTCAGCACATGACCTAGGAGGAGTCGGGGATCGAACCGCCAACCTTGCGATTAACAGACAACCCTCTCTACCCCCTGAGCCACAGCCGCCCCGTTTACAAATCCTGTTTACAACATAAATGTTAAGGCTGGTAGCTGCAGACTCTCCATTTACGCTAGCTGCTTGATATAAAAGCATGAATTAACTTCTCTGCATCATTTTGGTTTATGAATGGTCGTACCTTTGCTATATTCCTCAGGTGAAAGAAAGCTGTTTTGGTCACTTTATTAATGTGAGAGTTGAAATTCAAATCTGAGTCCAGGATTACACCGAGATTCGTCACCTCTGGTTTAAGACAGGGGGTTAAGCCTCCTAGATTCCTAGTAAGCATCTCTCTTTTGGATTTGGGGCCACATAGTAGGACTTCGGTTTTGTCTTCTTTTAATTTAAACCCTTGTGCTGCCTTCGGGTCACATGACCCAAAGGTTCATAACGAACCACCGTTGTGTTTACCCAATTTTCCCCAATACAAAAACAAATAAAAATAATTTTCTTTTAACCATTGCAATGTGGGGGGTCTGAGACAGCCCGACAGTTAAAAGAAAATGCTTCACTTTGTTTTTGTAGGAGGTAAATTTGTCGCAATACGACGGTGGGTCACAATGACTGATGGGTCAGAATGACCCGAAGATAACACAAGGGTTAAGAAAGTTATCATTCATCCATTCGTTTATTGCCAACAAGCAGTTGGTAATGGAATTGATGGCCGTTGCATCGTTGGATTCAGTGGATATATATATAGTTGTGTGTCATCCGCATAGCTATGGAAATCTATGTTATGTTCTCTGATTATGTCGCCGAGTGGTAACATATAAAGAGAAAAAAGTAATGGACCTAAGCTTCCTTGAGCAACCCCGTAGCAGTTCTCATGTTTCTAGGACCTATGGTCTCCTAAACTAACATACAACTTCTTTCCTGTGATATATGATTTCATCCAGTTCAATACACTATCCGTGAACCCAATAAGCTTTTCCAGTCTATTGATTAGGATGTCGTCATCAATGGTATCAAATGCTGCACTGAGATCTAACAGGATAAGGATAGAGACTTTATTAGCATATGAGTTTAGTCTGAGGTCGCTAATTATTTTGGTGAGAGCAGTTTCAGTACTGTGATATTTCCTGAAACCTGACTGAGAGACTTCCAGGATGTTATTTTCTTCAAGAAAAGAATTTAATTGGACTAAAGCTATCTTTTCCAGTACTTTACTAATAAATGGAAGGTTTGATATTGGTCTGTAATTTGCAAGTAGACTGTTATCCAATTTGGATTTCTTTAATAGGGGCTTTACAACAGCTGTTTTGAAGGCATCTGGGAAGACGCCAGTTCTAAGGGATGTGTTTATAATCTCTAGCACCAGACCTGAGACACTATCAAACACTCGCTTAAAGAATGTTGTGGGTATAGGATCAATATCTGAGGTTGTGGAGTTAGATTCGCTGACAATTTTGGAAGTTCACTAAGTGTGATACAGGTAGATGTGCTCATGGTTATGTTGCAGAATCTACTGATGTCAGTTTCGACCCCATTATTAATAATACTAGCTCTGATCAAAGTTATTTTGTTCTTGAAGAACAAAGCAAGCTCTTCACAATTAACTGCTGAGGATGGAGGTGGGGCAGGGACAGTGTTTAGCAGCTGGTCAATGGTGGAGAAAAGAACTCTCCTATTCTCTCCTTGCTAGACGGATGGTTTTGTTATAGGTGGTTAGTGTATCTTTGTAAATATTGTAGTATATAGTGATCTTTGTTTTCCTCCATTTTCTTTTCGTTTCACCAACATTTTTTATTTCTCAGCCATGGGGAGGTTATGCTTGTGAACTTCTTTTTGGTTTTCAGTGGTGCAACAGAGTCTAACATAGATAATAGTACATCATTGAGGTTCTCTACCCTTTCATTCAGAGAGCAATCATGATTAGTCGGCTCATAGAGCAAATTTTTCAGAAAATGTCATCATAGCTGTACCGTCTAAATATCTTCTTTGGACTAAGAATTCTTTTTTGTTTTTTGTTAGGATAATGTCCACATTAAAAAGTATGTAATGATGGTCTGAGAGGGGTAGATCAGTTATTGAAATATTATTGATACTTATTCCAGTTGTTATCACTAGATCTAGTGTTTCCGTGCCGGTGTGTTAGGTCTGTTATGTGTTGAGTTAGATTGAAACTGTCAAGGAGATTTAAGAGCTCAATAGTTCTTGGGTCTGCTTTTTTATTTACTTGGATATTTAAGTCTCCGTTTAAAACTACTTTTTCATATCTAGTGACACATGATAATAGTTCAGGGAATTATTGTATGAATATTGGCGAGTGCTTGGGTGGCCGATATATAATAACAAAAAGTATTGATTCGGTTTTGAGCTCTATAGCAAGATATTCATATGATGTGAATTCACCTAGCTCAGTGATTTTGAACAACAGTTTAGAGGAGAAAGTAGCTGCGACTCCTCCACCTTTTTTTGATTTCCTAGAAACTTGGTGAAAGCTGTAATCGGGCGGACACGCTTCTATCAAAGTTGCTGTTGCCGTGTCATTGTTTAGCCAGGTTTCTGTTAGACAGATGTAGTCTAACCAGTCCCCCCAGGATTTCGCGGGCCTTTTTTGTGATAGTTGCGGGCTAAAATTCCTGATTTCGCGGGAGCTTTTCCAAAAAGTTGCAATGAAAGTTGCGTTTTTTTTGGGGGTGTTTGTTGCGATGCAATTGCAGGAGCAAGTGAAAGTTGCGATAACAATTTTCCTCTTCGTAATTTTAATTGAGTTATTGGTTGAAAATTAAGTAATTAACAAACATTCATCCAAGAATAAAACCATTGACAAATGGTCCCCTAAATAACCTTATCAACATGCCAATTTTCATTATATCCCATTTTTAATCCTTATCCAAACAGGATTTACATTCGCATGCATTGAAGGGAGGAATCTACCTTTTTTTTACAAAAAAGATTGTAATCTCTATCTGTCTGCAATACCGCTTTCGGCCTCTACGCAACTCAGCGCTCTTACGCTTGCCAGGCCTAGACAGTAGAAAAAAGCACACGCAGTTGTTGGGCAACCCTGGATACAGGACTGTTAACGGTGTGTTTTTCTGGCCTGGAAGTCTCTAGAAATCTGCCACCTTATTGAACGATATTAAAAAGAGTGAAAGAGTTCACAGACACCAGAATGAACGCGTTCACAGTATCGTTCATCAGGCAGTAATACAGTACGTTCAGTTCACGTTCACCAAAATTATCAACGAGTTCATGAACTTTCGTTCAATGAACGCACGCGTTCAGGCGCAACACTGGATTTAACCCCTACTGGAGAGAGTTGTGGGAGACGACGATGATTGGTCAAAATTGCTGTGATTGGTTAAAATTGCAACGTCACGCTGATTTCATGGGGAATCGTTGAATTCGCGTGAATTGGTGCAATCGCAACATCGCGAATTCCTGGAGGATCTGTCTTACACACTTTATAGAAGCGAACTTCTGATAGGGTAGGCCGACTGCTTGCCTTTACGTGACTCGTCAAGATCTGAGGTAAGTCACGTAGTGCTAGTGCCCTCTGGGTAGTGTAGTTTATGTAACGTTAGGGTCATTACCAATCTCTGACACTGACGCTTTCTCTGTTAGTGGTAGAGTACCGGGCCTGATACATGCGAGAAGTAGCGGTACGCAAGAAAAAGTGCGGGTACGCTTAAGAGTAAAATGTAGAAGTGTCGGTACTGCGTACCGGTGAGTACCGGCCCACTTTGTGCACTGGTGATAGGCTAAAGCAGCCTCATAGTTGAATAGTTGCATCAAACCGAAGAAAAATGGTCCTAACCTCTATGAGTTAAACGTCCTTTTTTCCTTTCGAGTGATATTTTTAAGCTTTTAGCCTACTCCTATTGCATTCATTCATTAATAAAGAACCCCCTCTGAAACAAGCTTATTCTAACAACGTTGTCATCGGCAGTATGTCTGATGGAATTGTGATTGAAACAGTACCATCTGCTGACTGAAATATGCCCCCAAAAATGTAAATAAGCTTGACATTTATTTAGTGGAAAATGTCTAATTCCAAAAAGTTGACTGGAAGCGGTCATTGTCAGTAACAACGCAAAATGTGTCCATTTGGTCTCAGTCTAGAGCAATGCATGGAGAAGATGACCCCGGTAAATTGTACTATGAGCTAGATAACTACTAGACTACTGCTGTGTGGGAATCGCAGGAGCTAACCAGTCGAAGGGCGTACAAAAATACAGGGTGTTGATATCACAGCCAGGAAAACATACCTAGCTACATGTTTGGCACCTCCATTGTGTATGTAGTTCAAAAATTGACAGAGTTTTAAGGGTGGGAAAATAGGTAGGCTAAGTAGAGCTATCACAGCCTACCAGTTTTGCATTTCAACCACGTTTCCTGCGATACCAGCCTGGGCAACAGCGGAAACACAGGAGGGATACAGTAGTTAACAACGCTAGTGCAAAATAAGTATTTAGCTGCTCGGCTCCATGACGCCGGGTATGTAGAGCTTGTGAGACTGCTAACCAAAAGAACGAAGGGGAACCCACTTGTCTAGCAGATTAAGACATGTTTGTAGGTACCTAGCAAAAAGTAGCCTCAACTTTCCTAGACTTTTAGCTACAGTACTAGAAGGCTTGCTGAAATCGCTGTCTGTCTTACTAGCACATCATATCTATGCGTCGTTGCTAACGTGTGCTGACGTTGTGACGTTAGGCTAGCACTGAAGTGGCTATCAAACTAGCTAGCATTCAAGGCACTTTTTTCCACCAAAACATTGTATGCTTGTAAATCCCAATATAAGCAATGCAGTCGTGACCATGACGAACATTTGACACCAACGTTGTGGGAAAATAAATAAGAATACAAATTATATATATGTAAGAGAACAAAGGTTGTGTCCTTGGCGAAGGCAAGCACACCCAATAATCAAGTGAAACAGTTTCCTGAGGGTTATGTAAGATCTGAGTGGCGTTCCTCCTCATCCAGCATGATCAAGCCGTATGTGTGTGAGGTCCAACAGGTGAAATAGAGATAACTGTCCTGGGTGTCGGTAACACCAACTTTCAGCTGTTTGATCTCCCTTCACCACTGCTGGGTTCCCCTTGGATCCTCAGCCAATCATCTACCTGCCTCCCTCTAACTCCGAACTCTCAGCCAATCAGCCGCATCGGTCTCTTGTTGCCGAAGTGTGGGAGCTAGCAAGGCGCTGTCGCTCACCTTTAGCGGACCTTCAGGGCCGTCAAGTGTGCATGAGCGCATGGGGAGTTAGGTGGCTGAGCGGTGAGGGTTAGGGCTAGTAATCCGAAGGTGGCCAGTTCGATTCCCGGTCATGCCAACTGACGTGGGCAAGGCACTTCACCCTACTTGCCTCGGGGGAATGTCCCTGTACTTACTGTAAGTCGCTCTGGATAAGAGCGTCTGCTAAATGACTAAATGTAAATGTAAAATGTAAATGAGCATGGAGTCTGTTATAAAGTGTATGTGTGCGTGAGCATGGAGTCTGTTATAAAGTGTATGTGTGCGTGAGCATGCAAATGTGTCAAGTTTTGTACAAGTGTTTATATTTTTGTGCATGTGCGTGTGCTCGTATGTGTGATTGTGTGTGTGTGTGCACAGACCAGCTTGTTCTCTCGTGCTGAGTTGACTGGTAGTGATGGGTCGTTAGCCATCACTATTGACTGGTTTGCTGTGACCAAAAGGGTCTAACCCCAACAGGGTCTAATGTAACAAAATTGTTAACTATACTAAATGGGAAGAATAGGCCAATTGATCAGAAGAAATTAGATGCGAGCTAGAGGTAGCAGTAGTACTGAGTTGCAACAAGTATTATTATTTTTTACTTGAAGACAAAGCAACGGTCTCACATGCATTAATAGAACAATCTCCCACAGATATTAATACAATCAATTATTTTCTGGGTGCACCCTTTGACTCTAATAATATCCGTAATTACAAATTGGATCACACAGAAACATAAAAACAATATTCGTAAATGTTGGTTCCAGCTAAATTCGGTTACACCAAAGAAAACTAGAGAGGATACAATTTCTGTAGAAATTGTAGGGTGTGCTTGCTTGGGTCGGTTGCACAGGGGTCCGTTTTTTAATGACATTTTTACAACTGATATTTCTGTATATTTTATATAAAAATGCATACTTATTATTTATAAAGATTACATAGATTTAAAAGCATTTTTTTGTGCTGCTCGTTTACAACTGAAAATACGAGTGAAGTGTAGAATTAAATATGATGTCTTCTCATTTCCCCTGCAAGAGGCAGCCTCATAGCTGAATCAAAACGAATACATTTGGCAGACCGGTGTAAAAATGGACCTAATCTCTATGACTTAAACGTCCTTTTAAGTTTTCCCTTCTCGTGATATTTTCAGGCATTTAGCCTACTCATATTGCATTCATTAATAAAGAACCCCCTTTGAAGATTATTCTACGACGTTACCCGGCAGTAGAAGATGGAATCGTGATTCAAACAGTACCATCTGCTAACTGAAAATATGCCCCCAAAAACGTAAATAACATTGACATTTATTTAGTAGAAAATCGCTCATTCATAAAAAGCTCACTGGTAGCGATCAGTCAGTAACAACGCAAAATGCGATATAGCCCTGTGTGGAGAAGCTGCCCCGGTAAATTCTACTACAGTACAGTACTTGACTACTGCTGTGTTGGTCTTGGTAGCGATTGCGTTGGTTGAATTCGATTTAACGTTCCGTTGTACGGTTTAGGCTGAAATTAATTATTTTCATGAACAGATTGACAAAGTTTAGGCTGTGGCAATGAAGTTCAGGTTAGTAGTCAGATACTTTCACCTATTGAAAGACTTTTGATTTAAGTAAGGGGAGTGCCGAACATGTTCTGTCGCCGTTTGACTTTCTAAACAGCTGTGTAGATGTTTTTGTAGTGTGTCTCGCGTAGGCTACAGACTACAGCGTTGCAGTGAGCAACACTGGTTTGAAACCACAGGTAAAGATAATTTCACCAACAAATCGTTTACTTGTAATGTAATGTCATAGTAAATCCTACAAAGAAAACAAATGTATTTGTGAGGAATGTTTATTTTAACGATTGAAAACAGATGCATCATAGACCACTGTGGTATGTGTTGCCCGGGCAACAGAGGCTAATGTCATGCTAATGCTTCAGTGAAATAGTAGACTACCGTTTCCGAAAGTAGATGTGGGCCTACTTCCTTAATAATATCAGCTAATATTGTACATTACATTTCATAATTGTGTTTCACATCACAAAGTAAAATGAGTAAATAGTTATCACCCTGGCCTCTTTGCTTGTGGCGTTTCTGCAGCTGCTTTGCAGTAAAGCTATAGTTAGCCTAGCTATCCCCCAAGTTAACAGATGCGAAACGAATGTTCTGCCAAAGGTAGTCACGCGTGTTTTCGTGACGTAGTGACGTTAGTAACTTCAGTGACTGTGGCTAGCAAATTAGCCACCGTTAGCTTCACTTTTCACCACAAAAACGCAATTTCTACTTAAACCATGCAACGGAACGTAAATAAAAATACAACCAACGCAATCGCTAACAAGACGAACCTTTTGACACCGCCGTTGTGTATGTAGTCCAAATATTGACTGATCCTTAGGGGGGCGAAAATAAATAATAATAAAAATAAATAAATATATATGTGAGAGAACAAAGGTTGTGCCCTTGCCGAAGGCAAAGCACACCCAATAAATCACCACCAATGGTGATTTTGGAATCAGTCTGTTACCAGTCCGATATGAAAGAAGGGAATAGTTCGTCCTCAAATTGAAGGTTCCAAGTCTTCCAGCTTTATCCTCGTGGGTTGGCTCGCCATCCAATTCAACGTATCCCAACAAAAAAGCCTGACCAAGACGGTCAAAAATGTGCAACTGGCGTTTCCAAATACCAGTTCCAGGCTCTAAAAGAACAGTCTCTAATAATAATATTTTTGTTATTATTACTTTACTAGTTTTAGCACTTTGATTTTCTTTATAATCGTTCTCTTTTTCCTTACATCAAGCTCTTCCAAGGAAATCTCTGGTTTTACTCCTATGGTTTTCCCCCGCTCTTTTCTAAAGCCGACCCTCAATATCTAAATGTCATTTAATTGGCCCAAACCACCAAACCATCCTAATCTGATAGGTTATCTCCACAGTCAGTTAAGACTAACATCCGTTTAACATTAACCCATTAGTTACCCTGCGTTACACTAACCCTAACCAACAGGTCTTACAATACAAGCATGCTGCCCTCGTCCTCCTATCATCGATACTAGAGCAACATTCACACCTCCCTCCTCTCTCTTTCTATCTCTACTCCTCTCCCCTTCTCTCTATTGCTCTCTCCCTCTCTCCTCCACCCCTCTTACTCTATCTCGCTCTCTATCTCCCCCCCTCTCTTTCTAAACATTAACTGAGCAGCAGCTGGCTTCATCTCTGAGACCTCGCAAGAATGTGTCATGAGGGGGTTGGTCATAGCACACGCAAAACAGGCGCACACACCCACTAAACAAACCCAGACACGAGGTTAGTGTTGCGGTGCTGATAGGATGCTGTTTAAGCGCAGCAGCATGTGGTGCTGGACGGAGACCAGAAAGAGTAACAGAGACCCGCGACCCTGGGGGTGGGGGGGCATTCTCTCTCTTACGCCAGCAACCCCTCCCCCCCACACACACACACTCCCATACCTCTTACAAAACCAATCACTAACCTTCCAGACTCTCTCTGACAAGGTCGACCTATCAGAATGCTGCTCTCCAGGCGCCTGGGGGACGGGGGTGTCGGAACATGATGTTCAGGTGACGCACTGGAGCGAGGGAGGGGGGACATACAGAGTTGTCTGTGAGGGTATGGTTGTTCTTTGACACTGTGACCCAGTACCAGTTTCAGCAACATATATTGGATTTTGTAGCCCACATAATCAGAAGCCGAAAATGTTGTTGGGTGCGAGTTTACTGTAGCAGTCCCTTGCCAATCTTCCAGCCCTGGTTAAGAGGAAACTCCTCACAGAGACAAGAGTCATCATGTGATATACTCGTTTATGAGGGACCATGACACAACACATCTTCCCCAGGGAATGTCACGCATGTCTGGGTTCTGGTGTCTGGTTTCATTGACTCAAAGTTTTGGTATGAGGTGGCCAACTCACTGGAACCTGTCTGTCTAACTTTCTCTCTGGGAGCATAGTGACGGTTTCTTAGACCATTTCTGGTCTTGCAGCAGTCTTGTCTTTATTTTTAGACACTCCGTTTGCTCAAGTGTGGGAGAGAGGAGAAAGGAGGAGAGAGGAGTAGAAATTAGGAGAGGAGGAGTAGAGGAGAAAGGAGGAGAGAGGAGGAGGAGGTAGGAGAGAGGAGATGAGGTAGAAAGGAGAGGAGGAAAGAGGAGAGTGTTTGGAGGTCAGCGTGACCTCATAGGTTAGGAGAGAGGAGGAGAGTGTTTGGAGTGTTTGAATCTGATGGGTTATGCCTGGGACACACTGGCTGCGAAGCGCCCGGACGCGCCGTGCAGCGCCACGATCGGCTACGACTGAAGGCCGCAATATGCTTCTGCGTCTCCCTTAGGGTTAGGGTTAGGATGGGCGGGGCATCCCTTTACGGATGGGCGGGAGCACGGATACGCACGGATACGGACGGATAGACTGCGTTTATGGTTCTCCGTAGGCTGTGGGTGCTGAAAACAATTCACCGCCAGAAGAGTAGGTGGCGCAACGTTTTTTTGTAAATTGTCGTGGAGTGTTTATTTACCTAGGTTATCGAGAAGTCGGAGCAAATTTACAAATAAGCCGTTTCATCAATAAAATACGCACATTTTCAGCAACTACACTGCCCATTTCTCGTCACATTTTAATTCAGATGCTGATTTACATGTACTGTTTAGCTGAAATATGAATTGTGAAAACTTACAGCAATGGCGGTCAAAGGATTCTGTTCGTCTTGTTTATCCCGGCAACCCCGCCCCTGACGCAAGCGATTCTTAATACTGACCAATCACAACCAAGGGGGTCTCCGTAGCTCTCGGTCGCTCACGACGGATAGTTAGAAAATTCAGGAGGTGCACGTCGAGCTCTCCGGGGCTCTCCGAGGGCTGACGGAGAGCTCGTAGAGGGCGTTCCTCGGAGAAGAGGGCGTTCCCATGTGTCCGTTTTTCGAAAAACGCAGAAACATATAAGCCTTGAGCAAAAGCTGTTCACACCAGACGCGCATTTCTCCGCGCTGGTCACCAAGCCTTTCAGCTACTCAGAGCTTTCCTTTACGCTGACATGGTACATAAACATGGCATTGGCTATATCCCAGCATTGGTCCTTATCTACGTTGTCCTTGTAAAATTGTTGCTGACATACAAAAACTCCCTGTGCTTTTCAACTTCGAGAATTCATTTGATGCTGATTTTAGAAATCGACTTGGGGGTTCTCTCTCGGTATGTCTGCGTGTGTGTTGTGTGCAACGCGTGACAATTCGTTTCTCTCAAACAAACAAAACAGCTACTGGCATGCTAGCTCAACGGATCAATCCGTTTATCTTCATTCGTTTTCATCAGGGTAAACACATGTAAAGGACGTTCGTTACCAACATTGTGTAATTATAAAGTCTACAACTTTACAAATGTTCACCGTAGTCTACAATTAATGGAGTAAAATCTTAATAACATGTTTTTTTATTCAAATATATCAACTAA
Organism: Osmerus mordax; assembly: GCF_038355195.1. Taxonomy (NCBI): domain Eukaryota; kingdom Metazoa; phylum Chordata; class Actinopteri; order Osmeriformes; family Osmeridae; genus Osmerus; species Osmerus mordax. The sequence continues at coordinate 21,722,274 of NC_090055.1, read as the reverse complement.
TATGGTGTATTTCATCATCCTGCAGCCGATTTCGCAAGCGTCTCGCAAAACAATTCGACCAGCTGCCAAAACGAACGCAGGCGATCGCAGGCAATCGCGGCGCTTCGCAGCCAGTGTGGTCGGTCCCATTTGATAACATGGGCGCCGAAAGAAAAAAGGAGGCGCTTCCAGGCGCGTCGCAGCAGATCGCAGGCAGTGTGTCCCAGGCGTTAGGGTTAGCATTACCTGGGTCTTAAATCTGATGTGGGCCGTGATGGGTAGCCAGTACCTCATCATATGCTGGTGACATTGTAGACATTGTGTGTTTGTGTTTTGTATGTATGAGTGGATACAAATACTGCAGAATTACTGATGTACAGCATAACATTAAGTTACAAAAAAGGGAAACATCTAATAAAAACTTAATCAGACACAAAAAATTAAACTTTGAACAGGGTGTATCCACCTTAATCTCAGGGAGTCTACTGTAGAAATGATTATGGGTGCAACTTCCTGTGAGATAGCGGAAGTTGCGGTTTGCTATACGTTAGTCCCAGCCAGCCGTCAACAGTGATTCTTTCTAAAGTAATTTCAACTCTAATTTCACTAAAACTGGTTTGTTTTTAAACGTTTTCATTTATATCGTTATTATTATTGTTATAAAATGTCATTGCAGGGCTCAGGGGGGTATTCCAGGTAGCGGGTTTAACAAACTCTGAGTTTAACCCTGAACTCAGAGTTGAGTTACTCTAACATGGGAAACTCCGAAAATTCGGTTCCAGAACACCTGATATGAATTAGTTAATTCGACTCGGAGTACGTCAACTCTGAGTTTAGCGCGTGCACGAGTTCTACTAAAAGCCAACATCTATGGAGCTCCAATACTAGGATTCACCATGGAAAAAGGCGACAAAAAAAGGGCGTCCTATTTCACCGCAATGGAATTGGACATTTTAATCCGTGCGTATGGCGAGTCCGAGCACATATTTCGGAAAAAAAGTAATACGGCTGTAGCTGCGAAGGACAGACAATTGGCGTGGGAAAGAATTGCTGATCGAGTCAATGCGTAAGTTTGAATTTAGTCCATAAATCGAATATTTCATGTCCGTTAATATTACAGCTGAAAAAGTGTTGGAATTGTAATTTAATCAAATACAATGTTCATATAGGTGCAATCCCACAGGCGTGAAGTGCACTTGGCAACAACTGAAAATGAAATATAAAAACGTAATACAAACAGGTAAGGCATATTTAGCCTTTTGGCCTATAGGTTCATGATTGTAGCTTCCATCACTTTGGTATCATATTTGACATACAAAGTGAATATCCTCATTGCCTATTTTATCCTGTAGTGGCGGAAACACACAATGTCCTGTCGCCTGATATCTTGCTTAAATTAACACTGAGTTCAATTCAGCAAATACAAAGAAGGCAGAGGCACGCAAAACGGGTGGAGGGCCACCACCAGCACCTCTGACCTCTGCAGAAGAGCTGGCTCTGAGCCACAACATTGGCCGTCCAGTGGCTGAAGGCATCCCTGGAGGAAGCTCATCAGAGCCAATCACCCCACAGGACACAAGTGCCTACATAAGATGTAAAAATGTGTGAGTATGTGTGTGAATGTGTTTTCATTTTCCACTCTGGTCCACTTCTAGTCACTGATGGTGTAATCCGAGTGGTAGAGCCTCCTGCAAGCCTTTGCACAACGGTACCAAGTGTAAGTAGACCACTCAATACTCCATTATGCATAGTGGTGTTGACTATCCTGAAACAATACCTTTCATCACAGGATGATGATGATGATGATGATGATGATGATGATGATGATGATGATGATGATGATGAGGACACATTGACTGCTGCCACAGACGGGGTTGCAGAGAGGCCTACATATATGGTAGCTACATATATGATAGTTCTCTCTCCGTGTACTTTATTTACAGTCTTGGGTGTAATTGTCAGTTTAAAATGTACACTGAAGTGATGAGAGTAATGAATGTAAAAACTAAATGCACAGTCCGATCCTGTTGAACAGAGCATGGATGAGCCTTGCCAGGAGAGGGGTCCATCAACCTCCAAAGCACAGCTACAGACAGTGAGATGTTCAGTAAATGGCAGGTGAATTCTGTGTGTAGAACTGGGATTTAATGTCATCCTAATGTATTCCCAGTTACCAGTTAAGGACTTGAGAAAACTGACCAAGAGATGGTGTATTTGGGGCGGAAGATAAAGAAGACGGATCTAGAAATTGAATTGCTAGAACACCAGCTGCAGGTGGGTGCATGGTCACAGGTGAGTGAGTGTTAATTGTCAGAACAATATATTAATATTAATTGTTGCATTTCTATTTGTAGGCAATAAAGAAGACAAAATGAAATGGCAATGATTTGTGTTTATTTCAGTGTCAGGGTTGGTGGAAGTGTGTGCGGCACAGTATGTCTCTGACTTCTCTCCCATTTTGGACATCTGCAGGTTGGAGGGGATGGTCGTCCTCAGGGTCGTTTTGTACGGCAGGGTGTTGCTCTCCTCTAATAGTGGCAATATTATGAAGAACAACACATGCCACAATAATATCACATGCCCTCTCTGGTTTTACCCTCAGTCTACGTAGGCACTGGAACCGGGCTTTGAGAATGCCTATGGTCATCTCCACCCGGGCTCTAGTCCTACAGTGGGCCACATTGTACCACTGCTGAGGGCCCGGCTCAGGGTCATGGTAAGGGGTCATCAGAGTGGGCTGGCATGGGTACCCTCTGTCACCAAGCAGGTGGCCATGAAACTCTCCTGTAAGTATATAGTGGGTACATTGTGAGTGTGGTAGAAGAGGGAGACAAGGGAATGTTATTTGTTCAAAGCTTAACTTACCATTTGCAACTCTGTTGCTCAGGGTAGACTCGCGATATATCCTTGAGTCATGTACCGAGCCACGCCATTTGGCCTCCACATTTGAGATCAAATGTGCTGCAGCACATATAATCTTGCCAGTGCAGAGAAGAGATATTAGCTGCAATATTTTAAAGTTGTGCTGTAGTCTTTATTATTGTAAGACAGTAAATCTACCTGCACATTAATGCTGTAGAATGACTTCCTATTCACATAGTCTCCTTCATTAATGGATGGAGCTATGATGGGGATGTGGGTGCCATCAATGCAGCCAATCACATTGGGAAATCCTGCAAAATGGAAAGGATTTACTCATCCCAGTCTGAGATTGCAACATTGTCATTCACATGATTTCAAATTTCTTCATTGACTTAAACTGAATGTGTGCTACATCAGTCACCTGAAATCATGTGAAATTCCTCTTTGGTCCACTTCGGAGCTGGGCTCGATTGGGAACCAAGTAAGAACCGCTTGGGGTGGGGTTACCGTGACCACACACATCTCAACCTCGCGTTCTTAGCGTTCTTCGGATTGATAAACAGCCTTTAGACGGGCTCTGCTTTGTGTTTGGCGCTGCCGCGCTAGCGTTGCTGGGAAAGATGAGACGTATACAGTGACGTAATGACGTGGCTCTGTGGTGGCTCTCTAGCCCGTGGAAAAGCAAACCGGTTCTTAGAAGGTTCCTTGAACCAGCTCCGAACTGGCTCTAGCACCAGCTCCGAACTAGATCCCGGTTCACTTTGGTGGTAACATTTAGTCATTTAGCAGACGCTCTTATCCAGAGCGACTTACAGTAAGTACAGGGACATTCCCCCGAGGCAAGTAGGGTGAAGTGCCTTGCCCAAGGACACAATGTCATTTGGCACGAACTGGCAACCTTCAGATTACTAGCCCGATTCCCTAACCGCTCAGCCACCTGACTCCCTATGTGTTGGTATGTGTGATATTCTGTGCAGTTTAACTAAATAAGCTAGCATGCTTTGTGTCCTTGCTCTGAGTTGGCAGGTGGCTCTGGCCCCGCCAACCCGGCCAGCTGAAAGGCTGGATAACACAGGCTCCCTTAGGGTTAGGCTCCCCACTCCTGCCCTGCTCAGACTGACATGCAGCTGAAAGGCTGGAGAACAGGTTCCCAATCCTGCCCTGCTCAGACGTGCATGCAGCCAGCCGGGCATGCCCAGCAGAGAGGCTTGACTAACAGGAGGAAGGGAGGGAGAGAAGGAGGAGGGAGACATGGAGGAGGAAAGGGAAAAGAGATGTTGAGAAGCAGAGATGTGGCTGCCATTATTTTAAGCACATTTCTTTGTGTGGGGAATGCCATAAATATAATAGATACCGTTTGAATAATTGTGATCAATAAAATGAAAGGTGTAAGTCAAAGGATCATAGGGAATATTACTGTCTTCGTTATTACATGTTAAATAATTATGATGTATTTGTTTTTCTCTTTCTCTTAGTAAAAGGCAAAGCCACATGAACGAATTCCTGCAAAAGAAGGATTGCTCACCACAATATGCAGCAGCTCTTACTGATACTGTCCTTAACATTATCATCAAAGACATGAGACCCCTGTCAATGGTAGAAGATGAGGGTTTCCGTGCTATGGTTAAAACATTCCAACCAGGCTACGTTCTCCCTAAGAGAACATGCTTCACCAACATGATGAGAAGAAATATGAGGACGAATTCCAGAAAGTCAAACTTGCCCTCTCCTCTTCCAGTTCCATGGTCAGTTTAACTACAGATGCATGGACAAGTATTGCCACAAAAGTGGCACTTGGGCATAACCTGCCATTTTATTAACAATGACTGGGAACTCGTAAGCTATAGTATGACTACTAGTGGTAAATCAAGCACTGAATAATCCACAAATTAACAAAGCAATTGGAGCTGCAAGGTGCTTGGTGGAACATTTTAAAAAGAGTGAAATGGCCAGCTCAAAGCTGAAAACAAAACAAAAACAAATGGGCAAACCTGAACACAAACTGATTCAAGATGTTAGTGTAAGATGGAACAGCTCTTACTACATGATCAGCCGCCTGCTAGAGCAGAGATGGCCTGTTACAGCAACTCTGTCAGACCCAGAAGTAACTAAAAGAGCAAAGCATTTCCTTGACCTCAAAGCTGAACAGTGGAGCCTGCTGGAGGAGCTAAAACAAGCTCTCAAGCCATTTGAGTGTGCTACTGTTTATCTTAGTGGGGGGTCATATGTGACCCTGTCCTCTCTACCTGCCCTCTTAAAGGACTGATGAAGTCCACACAGAATGCAGCCTTTGACAACACCCATGTGCAGGGATTTCAGGCTGCTGCAGCAAATGAAATCTCAAAAAGGTGGGAGGTTGAGATGGCCTTCAAAGATGCTGCACCAGTGTAATTGCAGCTGCCCTGGATCCCAGGTTTCGCAGAATGAAATTCATGTCCCCAGATGAAAGCCTGAAACTGCAGATGAAAGTGCAAGCCCTTGCACTAGAAGCAAAGAGGAGAGTGATAGAGAGTCAGCAACAGCAGCATACCACAGAGGCCCAAACATCAGCAGGTGTTACAGAGAAGAGGTCTGTGTCGTTGCTGGACACATTTCTTGGGTCGGACTCAGAAGAGACATCCAGCCAGAATGACAGTGGGGACGAGGCAGATGTGATCAGTCATTCAGTGAGAGAAGAGATTCTCAAGTATTTTGGGGAACAGCCTCTGCCTAAAAGTACGGATCCTCTGCAGTGGTGGAAAGCAAATGAGGCAAGGTTTCCCTCTCTGGCTGTTCTGGCAAACTCTTATTCGTGTGTACCTGCCACCTCAACACCTTCCGAGCATCTCTTCTCCGCATCTGGAAACATAGTTTCCAAGAAAAGAGCTAGCCTGAGTCCAGAACATGTGGACATGTTGACATTTTTACACTACAGCACACATGTCTAACTGACGTTTGATTGAGCTGGACACCATTGTTCATTGTTTCTTACATTTTAAACATGTTGCACTTTGTTTATTATGCAGACCTAACTTTTGTATTTTGATAAGGTGTTTAATAGAAATTTGTTGCACTGCTGACTTAAATAATTTGCCCTATTTTTTATTTATTTTTATCACGTTGTAGTTGGTAGTTTAAACCTACAGTTTTGCACTTTAATATGTAAGCCTTTGTTTTTTTGTCAATGACATATACAGTTTGTTGTTTTCAAAATAAAGTGAACTGAACATCAAAGGCAACAATGCAGCAAAACATAAAGAGACAGATATGAAAAATATGAAAAATACAACAAAATAAATAAATAAAGGAACTTCTTAATATATCAAAAAAACATTTATAAATGTTTTGGTTCGTAGATTAAAATCTTCTATCACGGTATGAGTAATTTTGTATCACGGTTACGGTATATATCACGGTATGTAGTACGAGCGTTCCGATTGGCTGATAGATTCAGCATTATAGTGATTGCAACACTATATCAGAACGATTCTGCAGAAGTAACCAAACACAATTCCAATTGCGACACTGAGATAACCAAACTCAGTCTCACCGCGGATTATACTTTCAGGAGAGAACCTTTCGATCGGATTACAAAGATTAGTTTACTAGGGCCAAGATTTAAGTGGGTCAGATGGCTGAGCGGTTAGGGAATCGGGCTACCAATCAGAAGGTTGCCGGTTTGATTTCCGGCCGTGCTTATGACTGTGTCCCTGGGCAAGGCACTTCACCCTACTTGCCTCCGGGGAATGTCCCTGTACTTACTGTAAGTCGCTCTGGATAAGAGCGTTTGCTAAATGACTAAATGTAAATATAAATGTAAACAGACTCCGCTTTAGACCCACAACTTCAACACACCGGCGAACGTAAATGCGACTAGCTATATTTCCTACTTGTAACATTGGCATGAAGTAATTGATATTGTGTGTTTTGATTAGACTTACATGTAAAACTAACTCCCGTCCCGCTCTTTCCATTTGACCCATTGTATGTTTTGTTTCATGTTTTAGCCCATCAAACTCTTACCAAAGCCAATAACACATTTCCATTACTGTTCATTATAGATAAATCATTGTGTTTAATTTTTAACTCGCGTATTCTGATCCCTCATGTTATTTGATCTGCTCTACACTTAGAACGAATTAATTCCTTACGATTAGACTGATTATTACATATTGAACATAGGATTCCTTAATGTCATAAACCAATATTAAGTTGGTGCTCCGAGAGACTTTATTATAAATTAAGTATTTCTATCTTAAACGAGCAAACCCCGCTACAAAGGGATAGATAATTTACAATAACATTTGTACCACAACAAATATATTAAAAAGTATCATTTTCTTGACATGTTTGCACAACTCCTGCTTCCTCTTCTGTTCTCTCTTCTTCTCTCTTCCCTAACCCTGTTCTCTCTTCTCACAACATGAAAGTCAGCAGTGAGTTCTAGTTTCAGAGACAGTGCCCTAGTGAGACAGGCTCCCAGCTGGATCAGAGACAGTGAGACAGGCTCCCAGCTGGATCAGAGACAGTGAGACAAGCTACCAGCTGGATCAGGGGCAGTGAGACCTTCCTCACAGCCGCATCACAGCCAAGCTCTAAAACATGGTTGAAAATATGTACTCTGAATAAGAAGAAAAAGCGTCAGTTTACCTTCCCTGTATCAGGAGTGTTCAGCATGTGTTACAGCTCTGGCTCCGGACCCGGAACATTCCTCTGATCTACTACAGCAAGGCTCTGGGACTGCAGAGGGCCTGATCTGCTATAGCAAGGCTCTGAGACTGCAGAGGGCCTGATCTGCTACAGCAAGGCTCTGGGACTGCAGAGGGCCTGATCTGCTATAGCAAGGCTCTGAGACTGCAGAGGGCCTGATCTGCTACAGCAAGGCTCTGGGACTGCAGAGGGCCTGATCTGCTATAGCAAGGCTCTGAGACTGCAGAGGGCCTGATCTGCTACAGCAAGGCTCTGGGACTGCAGAGGGCCTGATCTGCTACAGCAAGGCTCTGGGACTGCAGAGGGCCTGATCTGCTACAGCAAGGCTCTGAAACTGCAGAGGGCCTGATCTGCTACAGCAAGGCTCTGAAACTGCAGAGGGCCTGATCTGCTACAGCAAGGCTCTGAAACTGCAGAGGGCCTGGCAAACCACATGAGAAGAAAGATGTTTCATTTATGACCAAGATCTCTGTGAGGATTATTGTCTTTGGCCGATATTGCATGTGATGTGGAAGCTACATGGAGGTTGTGTAGTAGAGCGGTGATCTCTGTCTTCAGTGAGGTGATGTTTATTTTCCAAGTGAAAGATTCCATGCAGGCGCCCTCTCTTCAAAACTCCTTCAGGATGTCATTTAGCACACACACACATACACACACATACGCATACACACACACACATATGCACAAACACACATACACATGCACAAACACATACACACACACACACAAATGCACAAACACACATATTCGCACACATGCACACACATGTATAAATACACACACATCCACACACACATAAAGGCCTTGCATACAGCAGCCGTCTCCAGCTGTAATAACAGCAGCAACTCAGTCTCCAGCTGGAGCCTAACCCGCTCTGAGGAATTCCAGTAAAACAGCAGAAAGTCTCAGAAACACCCAAATCCTATTAGAACTAACTAGTCCCCTAACCCCAACTGTCTCCTGGTATATTAGAACTGTCTCCTGGTGTATTAGAACTGTCTCCTGGTGTATTAGAACTGTCTCCTGGTTTATTAGAACTATCTCCTGGTTTATCTGAACAAATTACTTTCTTCCAGGTCCCCCAGGCAGGATGGCAGGTAGACCCAGCATGACCCAGACCCAGGCTGACCCAGACCCAGGTAGACCCAGGCTGACCCAGACCCAGGTAGGCCCAGGCTGACCCAGATCCAGGCTGACACAGACCCAGGTAGACTCTTGTTGTAGATTATTTTACATTTGATTTATTTAGCAGACTCTTTAATCCAAAGCAACATACAAATAGTGCAGATAGAAAGTACAGCAGAAGATCAAGGATCAGAAGTGCCACAGTGTAGAGTGTAATAGTTTAACCCTTGTGCTGCCTTCGGGTCACATGACCCAAAGGTTCATAACGAACCATTGTTGTGTTTACCCAATTTTACCCGATACAAAAACAAATAAAAATAATTTTCTTTTAACCATTCCAATGTGGGGGGTCTGAGACAGCCCGACAGTTAAAAGAAAATGCTTCACTTTGTTTTTGTATGAGGTAAATTTGTCGCAATATGACGGTGGGTCACAATGACTGATGGGTCAGAATGACCCGAAGATAACACAAGGGTTAATAGTGCAGAGTTCCACAGTATTTAGGTGGTCAGAGTGAAGGAGGTCTGTCTTCAGTAGCCACATCGTAAAGTTACCACATCTCAGCTGACAGGCATGGTGAACATACTATAGTGTAACAATATCATCTTATCTATGACATTGCTTTGAAATAGTAACTAGCTCTTGTCTGTATGTGTAACAGCATTTAGACCAGCTCGGTGTATACAAGGTCAGGGTGTAGCTCAGTGGTAGAGCATTCAACAGCAGATCAAGATATCGCAGGTTCAAATCATTCATGACCATCATCATTACAGGGAGAGAGAAAAGAGGGAGAGGGGGAGAGAGGAAGGAGGGAGAAAGGAATGAGGGAGAGGGGGAGAGAGGAAGGGGGTAGAGAGGAAGGGAGGAGAGAAGGAGCCTACGTGAGCTTAGTCACTAACCCTAACACAGGGATGAATCTTTCAATACCAGCTTGTTTCACTCTCTCTTCTCTGCTCTCTCTCTTTCTTTCTCTCCAAATGAGACAATGTAACAAAGAGTGGAGTGTTGGCTTGCTGAGACCAGATTAATTCCGGATGAGAGTGAAGGCTGGGAATACCACCATCCCATAATAAGATGGTGTGTGTCTGTGTGTGTGATGTTGCTCACTATAGTTCATTTGCTTATAAGAAACTCCCTTCTGTTGACGTGTACAGTGTTTTGGGAACCGTGAACACAAACAGCTGACAGAATGGATAGTTAATGCTGTCTCTAAGAACGAGGGGCCACAGGTCAGAGAAACTCGCACACACACGCACACACAGACACATGCACACACACATGCACACAAACAGACACATGCACACACACGCACAGGCACACAAACAGACACACACAGACACAGGCACACAAACAGACACACACAGACACATGCACACACACACATGCACACACACAGACACATGCATACGCACACACATGCACACACACACACATACAGACATGCACACAGACACATGCACACACACAAACACTCACACACAGTATCTCACAAACACAGTTTGTGAAGCAGCTGACATCGACATGCTTCAGTAGAGCTCTCCACTCTGCAGAGTGACAATCAGCCCGTTCATCTACCCTCCATCTTTTTGCTGACACCAGCATCTTTCATCAACACACAGTGCTTCAATTCCAGATCACACACACACTGCCTCCGGTAGAGGCTATTCAGCCTGATAGTTCTATTCACCTTATTCCGGAAGTCACGATGGGCACCGCCATCCGCGTATTCTCATTTCCGGTTTAGATACTTTCCGCTTTATAACGGTACTAAAAGAGAATGTCTTAAACAGGCTCTGGTACTAATTTAAGGCTAATAGAGATGCCCAGCATCAGCTGAAGTTCAGCTGAGTTCGAACAGCTGGAGAAAACGGAATCAGACCCTGTATTATCATTGTTTTGACCATGGAAAGAAGAGGTCCGAGTGTTGTGGGCCGACTTACTTTGCATCGACCTCCAACCAAAGTTGAGGATCTACTTTTCTCATTTCTCACTTTTATACTTTTTAATAATATATTAAGGTTTTTGTGCAAATTATTCTCCAATTAAAAGTAATGGTAAATCCTTTCAAATCATTAAAAAGCTTCCTCCTCTTTCAAACGTAACTACTTCAGCATACTTTCAGCTAGAGACACCATTCAACCTTTAAAATGTTCACAAGACATTCAGCTATTCCCAAATGATTTATCTTTTTTAAATATTCAGCCAATTTTGAATAATGACAGTTTGAAATACATTAAAATGTTTGCTCCTTCTTGATTTTTTTGAATGAGCAGCAAGCAGAGTGGCACACTGCTGCCTGCTCTTTTTCTGATATTCAACTAAATTGTCAAACAAATTCCTCTAACTGTCATATAGTTTCACTTACAGAAACAAGTTATACCTTAAAATGTAGGAAAAATTGTTCTCTTTCAGCCAGCCAATGTAACTTCTAAAGAGCTCACATTTACAGTATTTTCAGTATATGAAGCTGCAATAAACATTAGTATGTCAATCACGCACCAAAACTTCATGCCCTCTGCAAATGTTTTATTTAAACATTTTGCTGATCTCAGCAGGATGTAAATTATTACAAATATAACAATGTGTATGTAAACGGTATAAAGTATAAACACTTAAACAATAGATTTAAATAAATAAAATAAGTATAGCCTTCATAGCATGAAATGTGAAATGAAATTTACACTTTAAATTAAATATTCGGAATTCCCTCTGCAAGTATGACTTTTCTTTGTAATTGTTTTTCCAATAATAAACAAAATTTTTTTTTTTTTAAACCCCGAAAAAAACAAATTCCCTCTGCAGCCAAACAAATGTACCCTCTAGAGGCAGACTCAATAGGTCCCAAAAACATTTCTCCTCCTTTCATTTCCCTGAAGATATTGCTGGGCTGTCTGTCCAGTTTGTCAAGTCTGTCTTGGTGAATATGGCACACAGCAATGCCATTGAGCCTTTTTTGTGTCGTGGTTGATGGCAACCAATAGGTTAATGAAAGGGAGCGAGCCAAACATTTCAATTTTAACCAGCCAAACGAACGGGGCTACTAATGTCATCTTCATGACAAACAGGAAGACGCCAAGCCCAAAAGCACAAACGCCGGCTCCAAAAATACTTTAAATAAGCATAATACACTTTGCTTATTTAAGCAGTGTATTGCGTTACACACGCTAATACAAGCTAACATCGCTAACATCGCCTAATCAGCTGTGCAGTTATGAACTGATGCTTGTCGCCTTACGTAGGGAGAGTGGTGGGGACGGATCGGGGTCACTGGGAATCTGGGGGGGACATGTCCCCCCCGTCCCCAGTGCCATCTGCGCGCATGCATATAAAGGATATCTCTGGTTTCGGAAGAGTCTTGGGTCTCGGAAAATATCCGTTTTTTTGGGGGATTGGACGTACAGTTTTGCGTCTAGGTTAACTTGTTTGAGGTGTGGATTCCAGCTACATTTCTGTTCAGAATCAGAATCAGAAAGGGATTTATTCGCCATGAAAGTTTGCACAGACAAGGAATTTGCTTTGGCAGGAAGGTGCATACAATAAACATATACCTAAAATTTAAATATGTGGACTAACTATACTAAGGGTACATAAACTAGCAGTACTAAGTGGGATAAATATAATCCCTCTCTTATAATCGAGCTAGCGCGATGGCTCTCCATAACTAAAAACGGTTGGACTTTTTTTCCACAATCGACCAAATTGGCCAAACAAGGTACGTACATTGAACTTTAACCCTCGTGCTGCCTTCGGGTCACATGACCCAAAGGTTCATAACGAACCATCGTTGTGTTTACCCAATTTTACCCAATACAAAAAAAAAATTAAAAAAAATATTTTAACCTTCGCAATGTGGGGGGTCTGAGACAGCCCAACGGTTAAAAGAAAATGCTTCACTTTGTTTTTGTATGCGGTAAAGTTGTCGCAATACGACGGTGGGTCACAATGACTGATGGGTCAGAACGACCCGAAGATAACACAAGGGTTAAGTGTACATAATCTAGCTAGATCGTTTTTATTTTAGCAAGTTTCACAGAAATCTTTAAAAATCGAGGCTCAAGACTGTCATAGCTGACCGTCACGAACAGCCAAACCGGGGTCGCGTAACAGTGCGTTCACACTGCAGCGGAGCGGGCGGCGCGGGGCGTCGGCTTCCAATTCATTTTCAATGAAACCAGGCGTTGACGCTCGCGTAGGGTTTGGGAAGGCGAGCGGAGCGGAGCATTGCAAGTTGGATTTTCTCAACTTTATGTAAATGAGGAGCGTGAAAACGCTAGCGTTGGCCAATCGGATTTGTTTCTTGTTTCTTGTAACGTAGCAACCGTTGGTCTTGATAAACATTTCTAGGTTTCACAATTTCAAGATGGAGGAGAAACTTTTCGTATGTGTCTGCACACCCAGTTCTGTTCAGAACAAAGTTACTAATGTGACGAGCCTGAATTTAAAGATTACATTAAACTAATAATGCATGGTGCATGGTTGCCGATGTCGTCATTGTTCCTACTGTGTTTTTATAGCCTACTTTTAAATTCAGTCTCGTCACATTACGTGACTGTTCTGTGCCACTGCTAGCTCGCTAGCCCAGCCTACAAACGACTGGTTGAGTGACCGGTGGCGTAACATGTATTCTACTGTAATCTTGCACTAGTAAAATCTTGCACTTACATAAATGTTGTGTAAAAGTGGTATTTTGATCGATATTGTGAGTACATGAACCCAAATCTGCACGCTTGGCCATGACTACAACAGTGACCTTAGAGAACTACAACTCTGTATTAACTTGTCTAACACGCCCCCGAGCGTGGGGCACTGTGGGAAGGCAAGCGGTGCAGAGAGTTTAAAAAACGCTGCAGTGTGAACGCAGTGTAAGTGTTTGCTGCAGCTGGCGTTAATCCTACGAACAAACGCTTCGTAACTGGAAAGTTTTCACTTTTAATTGACGATATTGAACACAGATGTTAAGTAACCTGTCTTTACTCTAAATATATTCTCCGTTTTCAATTTGAAGCAGTATCTAGCTTACTATAGGAAATCTCCCATTGCATCCTCTCTCTAGCTTCTTCGGCTAAAGTCAGATGGACGACGATGACGATGCATGCATTGTTCACGCCTACGGTGTTAATACAGTCTGTACAAATACCACTTTGACACACTTGCAAGAAATGATCCGCTTCAAATTCTTCTGAATTATTTCTCTTTTTGCATTTCCTTCTCTTTTCTGTAGTTTTATGCCTTCGTCCAGCTCCTGCCCCTTTCAAAAATACCTTTCGGGCGCTTTGAAGCTTCAGCTTATAACTTTCTACTAACATTTACATTTAGTCATTTAGCAGACGCTCTTATCCAGAGCGACTTACAGTAAGTACAGGGACATTCCCCCGAGGCAAGTAGGGTGAAGTGCCTTGCCCAAGGACACAACGTCAGTTGGCTTGACCGGGAATCGAACTGGCAACCTTTGGATTACTAGCCCGATTCCCTCACCGCTCAGCCACCTGACTCCCTTAATTTAATTTAATACTAAATGTTCAGCTTTTTTAGCATGGTCAGCTATCCCCATTCAGGTTTTCAGCATTCTCACTGCTGTTTCGCAGGAACAGCCTTTCTTGGGTGTGCTTTGCCTTCGGCAAGGGCACAACCTTTGTTCTCTCACATATATATTATTGGGTGTACTCAAGCCTTCGGCGAGAGCACAACCTTTGTTCTCTCACATATATATTTATTATTGTTTATTTTCGCCCCCCTAAAACTCAGTCAATATTTGGCCTACATAGACAACCTAGGTGTCAAACGTTTCGTCTTGGTAGCGATTGAGTTGCTTCTATTGGGATTTACGTTCCGTTGCATGGTTTAGGCTCAAGTTACGTTTTTGTGGCGAAAAGTGAAGCTAACGGTGGCTAATTTGCTAGCCACAGTCACTGACGTTACTAACGTCACTACGTCACTAACGTCACGAAAACACGCGTGACTACCTTTGCCAGAACATTCGTTTCGCATCTGTTAACTTGGGGGATAGCTAGGCTAACTATAGCTTTACTGCAAGGCAGCTGCAGAAACGCCACAAGCAAAGAGGCCAGGGTGATAACTATTTACTCATTTTACTTTGTGATATGACACACAATTGTGATGTGTAATGTACATTTTCGTTGTAGGATTTATTATGACATTACTTTACAAGTAAACGATTTGTTGGTGAAATTATCATTACCTGTGGTTTCAAACCAGTGTTGCTCACTGCAACGCTGTAGCCTACGCGAGACACACTACAAAAACATCTACACAGCTGTTTAGGAAGTCAAACGGCGACAGAACATGTTCGGTACTAAAGAATGTATAATACATTACAACACATATTTTAGAACTGTAATCACCAGCTGCATATCAGGCACGACACTAACTATGATCCCAGTTATTAATATGTGTGGCATTTTAATCACTGAATGCATCACGGGCACTGTGCACGAGTGAATATAACAACAGGATTTATGAAGGAGGCATGTCTTAAAGAATATATTGTTCTTATTAAAGTTATGCATTGTGCTTATTAAAGTTATGAACTTAGAAGTGTGCCCAGGCTTAAACATTGGGTCTCACACTGAGTGTGGGAAGCAGGCTGTTCTTTGTGTCTCTATCTTTTCAGTTTCAGAAACAACCTTGGATCTGGGTGGAGATGGCACCCGAGCAGGTGGGACGCGGAGGCAAGAACAACTCCCTGATGCACGAGAGAACAAGCTCAACCCTCTTTTCATCTTTTATTTTAATTGCACTGTATATTATATGCTGGGGCAGGGAAAGATAGCAGTTGGACTTTGTGAACCAGCCCAAACTCTGTTGCGGGTAGGGAAACGTAGACAGCCCCAGAGCTCTGTACTTGTTGATTTCCAACTGCTGCATTAAAGCTGATATTATCGGACCTCTGCGACTCCAGACCACTCTTTCTAGAACACAGATTTGTGTCATTGAATACTATCATTACATATTGGAATAGACACAAAGATTTAAATCCTTCAGCACTCCCCTTACTTAAATCAAAAGTCTTTCAATAGGTGAAACTATCTGACTACTAACTGAACTTCATTGCCACAGCCTAAACTTCACTTGTCAATCTGTTCATGAAAATAATTAATTTCAGCCTAAACCGTACAACGGAACGTTAAATCCAATTCAACCAACGCAATCGCTACCAAGACGAACACAGCAGTAGTCTAGTACTGTACCGTAGTAGTACAATTTACCGGGACAGCTTCTCCACACAGGGCTATATTGCATTTTGCGTTGTTACTGACAATGATCGCTACCAGTGAGCTTTTTATGAATGAGCTATTTTCCACTAAATAAATTTCAAGCTTATTTATGTTTTTGGGGCATATTTTCAGTTAGCAGATGGTACTGTTTGAATCGCGATTCCATCTTCTACTGCCGGTAACGTCGTAGAATAATCTTCAAAGGGGGTTCTTTATTAATGAATGAATGCAATATGAGTAGGCTAAATGCCTGAAAATATCACGAGAAGGGAAAACTTAAAAGGACGTTTAAGTCATAGAGATTAGGTCAATTTTTACACCGGTCTGCCAAATTTAGTAGTTTTGATTCAGCGATGAGGCTGCCTCTTGCAGGGGAAATGAGAAGACATCATATTTCATTCTACACTTCACTCGTATTTTGAGTTGTAAATGAGCAGCAAAAAAAAGATGCTTTTAAATCTATGTAATCTTTATAAATATTCAAAAACGGACCCCTGTGCAACCGACGCAAGCAAGCACACCCTACAATTTCCCCAGAAATTGTAGGGTCTCTAGTTACTCATTGTACTTTGTGATGTGAAACACAATTGTGAAATGTAATGTACAATATTAGCTGATATTATTAAGGAAGTAGACCCACATCTACTTTCGGAAACGGTAGTCTACTATTTCACTGAAGCATTAGCATAATAGCCTCTGTTGCCCGGGCAACACATACTACAGTGGTATATGATGCATCTGTTTTCAATTGTTAAAATAAACATTCCTCACAAATAAATTTTCGTTGTAGGATTTATTATGAAATTTCAAGTAAACAATTTGTTGGTGAAATTATCATTACCTGTGGTTTCAAACCAGTGTTGCTCACTGCAACGCTGTAGCCTACGCAAGACACACTACAAAAACATCTACACAGCTGTTTAGGAAGTCAAACGGCGACAGAAAGTCTTTCAATAGGTGAAACTATCTGACTACTAACCTGAACTTCATTGCCACAGCCTAAACTTTGTCAATCTGTTCATGAAAATAATTAATTTAAGCCTAAACCGCACAACGGAACGTTACATCGAATTCAGCGCAATCGCTACCAAGACGAACACAGCGCTGTGTTCGCGTGTTCGTGTTAGCATTGCATTACATTGCTGCATTGCAATGTAATGCATTGCAGATGTGCACACCGCCCCCTACCGAACAAGATGGGTAGCTCGGTCAGCAGGGAGCTGAAGAAGAGCGGCTACTGACGTCACTCTGCTGCGCCACTCAGAATGCTTTTTCGTTCATTTTGCATTTCTGCAAATGCATTTGAATTTGAATTGTGGTCACGATTTTGCAGCCACGTTCTTAAAATGAAAATGCATTTCTGGAAATGCATTTAAATTTGAATTGTTGTCACAATTTTGCAGCCACGTTCTTGAAAATGAAAATGCATTTCTGGAATTGCATTTGAATTTGAACTGTGGTCACAATTTTGCAGCCACGTTCTTAAAATGAAAATGCATTTTCATTATCAAATTTTACATTTCAAATTTAATTTTGGTATCTATTTGATGGGGCATGTTTTGAAAATTAAATCTTAAATGTCTATTTCTTTTTCATTTTATTTAAGTGAAAGATTGAGCACACAAAAAATTAAAATGCAAATAGGATGATTGATTACTAATTTCATTTATGAGTCAAATAATGCAGCCACATTCTTAAAATGCAAATGCATTTATGGAAATGCATTTGCATTTGAATTTTCGTAACGATTTGCTTCCTAAAGCTGGTCGGTTTTGCGGGGGAATCTCAAATACATGTACTCAGAGTTTTTCCTGGGTCAAAATGGATCTTCGGTGCTCCAAAAAAAAAAAAAGATAAGAAATGTATATATATATATATATTTGTATATTCTTTTTTTTCTAATCAATGTATTTATTCCCAGGTGTTTTGCAAGAACTATAGACTTATACAATAACAGGCTTAACTGAACTGACAGCATAAATTATACGACTTACAGTTCTCAAGGACGCACACACGCAATCTCAACTGCGGTGTGAAGCGTGTGTCCGTACAATTCTCCGACATGCACTCTAACAATCACTGCTGATAGACGGCCTAAAATTTTGTACAGCCTGATTTATGATAACGTGGCAGCAGAAATTTAGAGGAAACACTGCACTATATATTATCACTCCAGGTTAAGAATACCAATGGAGGCTGCGTTTGAAATCGTAAATCAAACTTTTGTCAGCATTTTGAGTGGAAATTTAATTTGCATTTGTACAGGTGTATTCGTGCACGTCGGGCTGGCTCTCGCAGCAGAACGACAGTTTATTGGCCACTCTGTCCATTCGCGCACCTCACAGTTGCGTATTGATCAGACAAGAAGACACGCTTATCAACTCGATTACTATTGATCAAAACAGAACGAGGGTTCGGCTGTAGCCTACTTAAACATACTATTGAGAAAATATTCGCTGACATGCATTGCACGCGTGATGAACACAGCTTTTCTTTTTCTTCATCGCAGACTTTTTTTTGCCTTTGGCGGTCGGGATTTGTCATTGGCGCCCGGGACAACAAAATGTTCTCTATGCAGGAAAAACCCTAGCCTGGCTCTGCCCTCCTACGTACTTCCGCTCAATTTTATTTTTGCTTCTGTACATAGGTCTGGCCATGAAGTACGTAAGTCAGATTTTTCAGGTTGATTTTCTACCGGCGAATCAGCGAACAGAGGGAGTGGCTGAGAACGATGACGTTGATGTCGTGCGCTAGTTTGTGTTGTAGTTCCGTAATGGCGGCGGAGAAAGATGCGAGCAAAGCCATTCAAATGAAATAACTTTTCGAGACCGCTTTCGTATGCACAAGGAAAATGCATTGGAGATAATTACTTTGCTTGAGCCTAGACTTTCCTCTCTGTCTCAAAGAGGAAGGCCTGTGTCCAATCAACTGCAAGTTCTGATCACTTTGAGGTTCTTGGCATGTGGAATCTTTCATCGTGAAACTGGTGATTTGTGTGGTGTCAGTGAACCAACTGTATGTAGAATAGTTCACAAAGTTTGCAGTGCCATTTGTGAACTGATGAGTCTTTACATCAAGTTCCCTGATGCTGCTGGGCAAGCCAACTATAAAGTGCAATTCTATGAATATGGGCACTTCCCAGGAGTGATTGGCTGTATAGACGGATGTCATGTTCCTATCAAGTGTCCATCAACTCCTGATGCAGAGGAATACAGGAATCGTAAGAACTGTTTTTCAATCAATGTTCAGGGTGTATGCACTCCTAATTTGGAATTTTCAAACATTGTTGCCCGTTGGAAAGGTGCAACCCATGATTCAAGGATTTTTCTCAACTCTTCATTGTGTGCACAATTTGAGAGAGGACAACATAGTGGACTACTACTTGGTGATAGTGGATATGGACAGAGTATCTATTTATTCACACCACATCTAAATCCCACAACAGCTGAGCAGCAAAGGTACAACAGAGCTCATATCCGTACTAGAAGGATGATCGAGCGTATGTTTGGAGTATGGAAAACTCGATTCCAGTGCTTACGAAATACGCTTCGTTTCAAGCCAAGAAGATGCCGCAAAGTGATCATTGCTACAGCTGTGCTGCACAACTACCTGACGCAGCATGGCTGTCCTGATCTGCCAATGGAAGATCAGGATGATGCAGATGTGCCCATGGTGGCAGAGGCAGCCAATGACCAGCGAGGACTTGCACACAGAGCTGCTTTCACAGTGCAGCACTTCAGCATTTAAAAATGGAATGTATTCATTATGGTATAGTTTTGCTTGCATACTGTTTCTGTACAAAATTACAATAATGTAGCAAAATTAAACGAGTGAACCAAGGCTGGTTAAAATGTAGTTTGTGATGATTAATACTCACTCACACGCCAAATGACAGTACATTAATTTTTCACAATTCCTCATATTCACCATGGCTACTGGTATGCAGAATTCTTTTTTGGAGCATAGCCCTCTCTCCCAATTTCATATCCAGTTCAACCTCTAGAATTCTCATTTTCATTTCATGTTCTTTTAAATATTCAATTTTACGCTCATGAAATTCTCTGGCTAACTTTTCATGCATAGTTATCTTTTTTGGTCTCTGTTGGATGGTAGCAGCTTCATCTCCCAGGGGTGCCATAGCAGATGTGGAGGGTTCAGGCTCGTTGTGAACTGGCTCTTGATTGGTTTCCTCTGGAAAAAAAGACCACTGTTCCAAACTCAAATCAACTAATATGGTCCTGTAACCAATTTACTTGGTTACAGGACTTGGTTACTTGGTTAAATATACCTAAGGTATATTTACCATTTGTGCTCAGTTCTCCATGTTCACTGTCCAAATGGTCATTGTCTGGTATACCATCCAGAGGTTGCTGGTGCTCTATTATACCAGACAGCAAGTCACCCAATTCATCACGTGTCCTTTATTGGTGGTCCACCACCTGTAATAAATCGCTCTCTTCTGCTTGCTGCATTCTCTCTTTTTAATCCCAGTTTAATGTTCTTCCATAGAACCTATGAAGGCAGATATCATTCATTAGTTTTCTTTTTTGATGTCACAAAAATAGTAATATGGGAAATCTGAAATACTGGTACTGATAAGGCATAATAAAAATAAGTTTGTCTCCTGATAATTTAAGTCATGGTGGAGAAATTATTTTATTTTATATTTCTTTCCCCCTCACCTATAGGTATGGATTTTCCTTTGTGCAACATATCTTACTCTACCACCATGTTTAACATGCATATGCCCCTTTAAAATAGGTTACTATCCTTTTAAACAGGATATTCATTCAATGTGAATGCTACAAGCAGCAGGAGTATTGTATTTGGGTAGGCCATAAATAAGCAGGGTATAGGCAACAGGAAACAAACACATTTTTGTGCCTGATAATGAAGATTAACTCACCTGCAGTTGTTGTACTGTTCTTGTGGTGACATCTTCATTTGCATTGAATTCATTGCCAATTTCAGTCCAAGCACTTCTTTTCTTCTGTTCAATAGCAGCAGTATGGATTTTGCTTTCAATGACTGGATGGTTCGATACAATTAGTTTTAGTAGTGTTTTTTCATGCTCACTATAATTTTTGGAGCGAATTCTCTTTGCCTCTGTCATTGTGTTGTCTCAAAATTCACTGCAACAATGGTGTTTCATACTCCATTTCAGGTTTTCATGAGCACAATTGGACCAACAGCCTGTGCTTCCACTTAGTCTAATGAGGCTTGAACCAGGTGTTCTCATTAAGCTTACTCCAGGACTCCATAGTCTCAGACTAACTAAGCCAAATGTATGCCATGTTCATGCAAGCCACTTAAATAGCCAGGATTAACTAGTCTGACTTAGGCCTACTCCAGTCTTGATTTAAGCCCTGTCTCCGAAACCGGCCCCTTATGTTTGTGGCTAATGTAACTTATCGCAGCACAGCAGAGCGCAGGGCAGCGATCTGACTGGCAAACGAATTAGATAAAAACTTAAAAGTCGTTTTCAAGCCATCCAGTGAAAGGGTGTATTGCTGACTTGTTGTAACACACGAACATAGCACATCTGGCACAAATCGACCTAATTATTTAATATTTTACCACCGGGAATTCTTGGCAGTTCTCCATTGAATTGAATGATATCCCCGGTAAACAGGAAGTGCCAATACAACGAAAGTGTAAAAAGATGAAAAAAGTGGGCGGGGCGGAATAAGGTGAATAGCTTCATCATGATCTCAACGCTTATTGATGCAACACTGTCGTTCTCACTCACTAGCTCCTTTCATTAGCTACCGTGCTAATCAGAGCACCATGACTACTTCTTCTTACCTCCTCCTCCTCTCTTTCTTTCTCCTCATCCCCCACTGCATCCTCTCTCCCCTCCTCCCCCTCTCCTCTTTCATCTCCTCCCCCTCCTTGTGTATGCTTTAGTCTACATTAATAGACTGTGAGTGTATATACTTTATGAACACCTGTTGCAGAGTCTATTTCTCTGTATTATAGTTTTTCTCAGGTGCTTTGATGTATATTTTTTGCAAAACAGTAAGTGCCGTTCTCGAAACAAACTGTATCACACAATGGATTACTTTTCCTGTATAACGTATGTCAATCTTAACAGACAATGTCAATTGTACTGTTTATTACATGCCTTTAAACCAGTGATGACAGAATTAGTCAGAGACAGACATCACACAGACATGCGTGTGGTGTGGATGAGTGTGCACACGCTTGCTACGTTAGTACCCTCGCTGGGCTGGTGGTCTGCCAGGGGACTGAGCCGTGATAATGGCAAGAGACCCTCACTGCCCCGGGCGTGGGATCGTGGGAAAGAGAGGGGCGGACAGAGGCTACGGGTCAATGGATGCATCACCCTGGACCCAGAGATCAACTCCTTCCCCCTGGACCCAGAGATCAGCTCCTTCCCCCTGGACCCAGAGATCAGCTCCTTCCCCCTGGACCCAGAGATCAGCTCCTTCCCCCTGGACCCAGAGATCAGCTCCTTCCCCCTGGACCCAGAGATCAGCTCCTTCCCCCTGGACCCAGAGATCAGCTCCTTCCCCCTGGACCCAGAGATCAGCTCCTTCCCCCTGGACCCAGAGATCAGCTCCTTCCCCCCTGGACCCAGAGATGAGGCTTGAACCAGGTGTTCTCATTAAGCTTACTCCAGGACTCCATAGTCTCAGACTAACTAAGCCAAATTTATGCCATGTTCATGCAAGCCACTTAAATAGCCAGGATTAACTAGTCTGACTTAGGCCTACTCCAGTCTTGATTTAAGCCCTGTCTCCGAAACCGGCCCCTTATGTTTGTGGCTAATGTAACTTATCGCAGCACAGCAGAGCGCAGGGCAGCGATCTGACTGGCAAACGAATTAGATAAAAACTTAAAAGTCGTTTTCAAGCCATCCAGTGAAAGGGTGTATTGCTGACTTGTTGTAACACACGAACATAGCACATCTGGCACAAATCGACCTAATTATTTAATATTTTACCACCGGGAATTCTTGGCAGTTCTCCAATGAATTGAATGATATCCCCGGTAAACAGGAAGTGCCAATACAACGAAAGTGTAAAAAGATGAAAAAAGTGGGCGGGGCGGAATAAGGTGAATAGCTTCATCATGATCTCAACGCTTATTGATGCAACACTGTCGTTCTCACTCACTAGCTCCTTTCATTAGCTACCGTGCTAATCAGAGCACCATGACTACTTCTTCTTACCTCCTCCTCCTCTCTTTCTTTCTCCTCATCCCCCACTGCATCCTCTCTCCCCTCCTCCCCCTCTCCTCTTTCATCTCCTCCCCCTCCTTGTGTATGCTTTAGTCTACATTAATAGACTGTGAGTGTATATACTTTATGAACACCTGTTGCAGAGTCTATTTCTCTGTATTATAGTTTTTCTCAGGTGCTTTGATGTATATTTTTTGCAAAACAGTAAGTGCCGTTCTCGAAACAAACTGTATCACACAATGGATTACTTTTCCTGTATAACGTATGTCAATCTTAACAGACAATGTCAATTGTACTGTTTATTACATGCCTTTAAACCAGTGATGACAGAATTAGTCAGAGACAGACATCACACAGACATGCGTGTGGTGTGGATGAGTGTGCACACGCTTGCTACGTTAGTACCCTCGCTGGGCTGGTGGTCTGCCAGGGGACTGAGCCGTGATAATGGCAAGAGACCCTCACTGCCCCGGGCGTGGGATCGTGGGAAAGAGAGGGGCGGACAGAGGCTACGGGTCAATGGATGCATCACCCTGGACCCAGAGATCAACTCCTTCCCCCTGGACCCAGAGATCAACTCCTTCCCCCTGGACCCAGAGATCAGCTCCTTCCCCCTGGACCCAGAGATCAGCTCCTTCCCCCTGGACCCAGAGATCAACTCCTTCCCCCTGGACCCAGAGATCAGCTCCTTCCCCCTGGACCCAGAGATCAGCTCCTTCCCCCTGGACCCAGAGATCAGCTCCTTCCCCCTGGACCCAGAGATCAACTCCTTCCCCCTGGACCCAGAGATCAGCTCCTTCCCCCTGGACCCAGAGATCAGCTCCTTCCCCCTGGACCCAGAGATCAGCTCCTTCCCCCTGGACCCAGAGATCAGCTCCTTCCCCCTGGACCCAGAGATCAGCTCCTTCCCCCTGGACCCAGAGATCAGCTCCTTCCCCCTGGACCCAGAGATCAGCTCCTTCCCCCTGGACCCAGAGATCAGCTCCTTCCCCCTGGACCCAGAGATCAGCTCCTTCCCCCTGGACCCAGAGATCAGCTCCTTCCCCCTGGACCCAGAGATCAGCTCCTTCCCCCTGGACCCAGAGATCAGCTCCTTCCCCCTGGACCCAGAGATCAGCTCCTTCCCCCTGGACCCAGAGATCAGCTCCTTCCCCCTGGACCCAGAGATCAGCTCCTTCCCCCTGGACCCAGAGATCAGCTCCTTCCCCCTGGACCCAGAGATCAGCTCCTTCCCCCTGGACCCAGAGATCAGCTCCTTCCCCCTGGACCCAGAGATCAGCTCCTTCCCCCTGGACCCAGAGATCAGCTCCTTCCCCCTGGACCCAGAGATCAGCTCCTTCCCCCTGGACCCAGAGATCAGCTCCTTCCCCCTGGACCCAGAGATCAGCTCCTTCCCCCTGGACCCAGAGATCAGCTCCTTCCCCCTGGACCCAGAGATCAGCTCCTTCCCCCTGGACCCAGAGATCAGCTCCTTCCCCCTGGACCCAGAGATCAGCTCCTTCCCCCTGGACCCAAAGATCCGCCAGCCAGATTGTTTGAGATAGTGAGATCATGTGATAGCGGGGTGGTGAGTGCAAAAGTGAGGTTGAGAAGGTGAGAGAGGGATAGTGAGACAGTGTCAGAGTGATAGAGTGAGTGACAGAGTCAGAAAGTGAGAGAGGGACAGTGACAGAGGGAGAGAGACTCTGACACTCTGTCTGTCCTTCATGACCCAACAGTAAAAAAAAAGAAAGAAATGCTAATTGTGTACGTCTAAGTTTGCACTGCTGCCTGGTGGTTAAGGCTAATACTGACATTTCAAGAATATTTTCCCATAAATGATCAACTATGGTTTTTATTTTATTTTGATGAAAGGTGGAAGGACAACAAACATGAAATACATTTAATCTTAGTTTAATAACTAATTAAAATGCACTCAACCAGCATTCTTCAAAGTAATTGAAGTTTGTTTTCCAACATTCTTCAATGCTCACATCCTCAGGTGAAACGCGTAAAATCACTGATGTTTATTCTAGACAGATTGCATGAAAATCACAAACTTCCATTACTATTCGAAGTGTGGTAAAAGTGGGACTGACTACCAAGGGTCCCAATTGAGGGAGGACACTCAAAAGCTTGGAAATGAAAATGTGTTGAATGAAAAAACAGACATAACCAAAATGGGAAGGGGCAAATTTCAATCTCTTCACTGGGCCCACAATTCTTAGTGGCGTCTCTGAATTCAGAATCAAATACATTTCAAGAAGGATTAAAGAACTCTGTGAGCCCCAACTCCAGACTCAGAGAAAGATAGGTTGTACTTTTTGTGAATGAGGCGATATCGACTGTGGCTCTTCGGCTTGTCGTTGTAAGACGTGGGGTAGACGTACCACATGACCACTCCTGAGGGGTTGATCGTGACGGTGAAGGGTGTGGTCGTCTTCAGCCCCGTCACCAGCTTCCCAGAGAACACATCATACGCCTGGCAACACACACCAACATCTCCTATTTAGTACAAAGATTTTGACAGACCAAACCAAATATCTCCTCGTTGATACAGAGAGGTTTATTTTTATTTAGCCTTTATTTAACCCGGAAAATAATTTTTTCCAGAGTTTCCCGGTGCAGATGGGCAGCACCAAGTTATTTTATATTACAACAAAACTATCTGAAAACAATATGATATTGAGTAAAAGAATAACATAATCAGGAGACAAAACTCTTTAAAAAACATTTACAGATCAGGGAATCAGCATTCAAATCCTTCAATCATAATCTAAAACCACCAATCTGGACAAAATCCTCCAGTTTAAAACATCCAAGTTGATGGAGCAGAGTACATAAAAGCCATTCAGTCCTGACATGTTTAACAACAGGATATAATCCTGTGCAGGGCTTGACATTAGCACCCGCCCACCCACCAAATGCAGGTAGAATTTGTCTGTGGCGGGTAAAGCAGTCACTCTTACTAGCCACTTTGGCGGGTGGAATTCTATATATCTCTCTCTATATATTTTTTTGTTGTAGTCTTCTCAAAACACATCTAAAACAGGGTTCTCAAGCCTCACGCATTGACCGTGAGACACAAGCATTTCAGCCAGTTCACACGCTCACACGCCACACCTTGTATTTCTCATGCTGAGAAGGCAACGCCAACCAAGTTGTCCTGTTAACGTTGTATACATTAATGGACGAGGTGCAGGCACTATGAGTGAAGTTTCCTGCCGACAGCATGTATCATTTTCCCGTGTCAAAGAGTATAGAGTTCTTTGCCTTGTTAACCCTCGTGCTGCCTTCGGGTCACATGACCCAAAGGTTCATAAGGAACCATCGTTGTGTTTACCCAATTTTACCCAATACAAAAACAAATAAAAATAATTTTCTTTTAACCATTCCAATGTGGGGGGTCTGAGACAGCCCGACAGTTAAAAGAAAATGCTTCACTTTGTTTTTGTATGAGGTAAATTTGTCGCAATACGACGGTGGGTCACAATGATTGATGGGTCAGAATGACCCGAAGATAACACAAGGGTTAAACAGTCTCGGCCAACGTTCGTTCGTTTCTAGGTAAGCAACATAGACGCGCGAACACGTGACGGAGAAGGTAAGTTGGAAGAAAGCTTGTCTTGCATTTTTTATATTTACTCCAGAAAGGCTAGATAATTTGGTAATATAACCCATTTTTGGCTAAATTATTATTGATGCAGTCAAAAACTCTACAACTGCTTTGCAACCAGAAGCTTTGGCTCAGTTTGGCTGGCTTAGGCCCAGTGTTGTGCACTCAAGGTAATCGAGAGAACCTTGCATGCCCTAAGGGTGCTGGGGAAAGGAAGTACGTGGTACCACTGGAGCATGTGTTGTGCTGCTCCAGAATCCAGTCATACGTTGCAGGAGTTGGTGGAGGAGGGCAGGAGGGCCAGTGAACCGTTTGCTATTGCTACGAATGTGAGAGTCCGGAAAAGAGTGTTACGACTAGGTCAAGAGTGATACTGCTTGACCACACTAGAATTGTACTGGACTAAGAAGGTTTCCGCTATTTTACTTAAGAGTGTGCTATATCAATATCAACATGATTGTTGCTGTATCCCGTGTATCAGGTCCTTGTGCAACCGAATCATTGTCTTGGCTGTGGAGAACCCAAAGACGGGGTTCCAAATGCCGTTGCTGGCTGACCAGGACGAGGAGGCGGTGGTTGGTCCGGGCTATGTTGATTGATCTCTGGTGTTTTCAGACATCAAAAGAGGGATTAAAGAATATATTGTGCTTAGTAAAGTTATGCATTGTGCTTATTACATTTATGTCTTATGAAACTTAGAATTGTGCTCAGGCTTAAACATGGTGTCTCACACAGGGTGTGGGAAGCAGGCTGTTCTTTGTGTCTCTATCTCTTCATTTTCAGAAACAACCTTGAAACCGGGTGGAGACGGCACCCGAGCAGGTGGAACGCGTAGGCAAGAACAACTCCCTGATGCACGAGAGAACAAGCTCAACCCTCTTTTATCTTTCTGTTTTTAATTGAACTGTATAAATATATGCTGGGGAGGGACAGATAGCCAGTTGGACTTCGTGAACCAGCCCAAACTCTGTTGCGGGTAGGGAAACGTAGACAACCCCAGAGCTCTGTACTTGTTGATTTCCAACTGCTGCATTAAAGCTGATATTATGGGACCTCTGCGACTCCAGACCACTCTTTCTAGAACACAGATTTGTGTCATTGAATACCATCATTACACATTGGAATAGACACAAAATATTTCAGTCCTTCAGTTCATACCTCTCATGAACTAGTTTTAAGTTCAGTTCATACAAGTAAATATGAATCTTTCACGTTCACAGTTCACCATTTAAATTCTGAACTAGACCATAGTTCAGTTCATTTCATAGTTTTAAGGTGTGTGTTTACTGTATGTTAAAATCCCGCAAAAAATTATAAGGTGAATCAGATCAGATGTAGTCGCTGAGTCTGCGTCTCTGCTTTCACTTGCCATTTTTATGAGACGGAGAGCTGTTGTCTTGGAATACATTGCTTGTTTGGTCTACGTGTGTGCGATGAATCATGGGTAACGTAGTGCGAAGTCAAGTTAGTTGGTTTCGGTTTAGGTTAATTTTATGGGCACTGAGCAACGACATGGTGCAAGCATTCGATTTAGACAGCGTCTCTCCTCAGGAGAAGAAAAACATGAAGTAACGTTTTAGCTAGACCTCAAATAATGTGAACGTGTTCACCGTTCAAATTCATTATTTGTCATTAAGTCGTTTTCATAAAAATGAACGTGTTCAATGAATGCGTTCTTTTGAACTCGTTCAAACACAACACTGCTTAGGCCTACGTTATCTGAAACTAAGGGAAATGTTGGAGGGTATGGGAAGGACTGAAGATGTCTTTCTTAATTTTATTTCAAATTATAGGCCTACTGTATTAATAGTCTTTCTAGTTAGTGATATCCAGAGTGCTCTGGATATTATTTCTGTAATGAGCTCTCCCTCACATCCCACATTGCTGCAGTCTCCCGGTCGTGTAGATTCACCCTCTACAACATCCGGAAGATCAGGAGATACCTGTCTGATAGGGGTGGAACGGTACACTGAAGTCACGGTACGGTTCATACCGCGGTTCAGACATCACGGTTCGGTACGAGTTCGGTACAACGGAGGGAAAAGCAAAACAAACCAGGTTCCTCTACGGGTGAATACGGGCGCATTGAAGATGGCATGTAAATTCCGATTGCGTCAGTGATTTTTTTGGCCCTATTTGTATGTGTATCTAATGGCTGGTTAAGCACTGTAGGGAGGAGAAGTTGGACAGTTTTTTTTGTCTCGTTCCAGTGATTGGCAAACCTGGGTGATGGCGTCGGATATTTTTTGTCATTTAGCACACGCCAGATGCGTTATATGCGTTAGCATGTTAGATGTATTTCCACTCACATACCCCACAACCAGTGACGTGCGGCGATGTCAGTAAGAGGGTAGGCACTGAGTTATGAAAGCCAGATAACCTAATTTATTGTTAGGCTAATATGTCAAAACAGTAAACGCAGTAGTACAGTAGCCTACAGCCGTTGACTGTTAGCACAGCCACATAGCCAATCTTTTCTTCATACCAGTCTGTTTGAAACGATCGAAAACATGTTGTCTCTTTTGCTGCAGTAGTCCATCTAGGTCTGGCGTAGACCTCCCTCTTGCTATTAACTAACTTTTTGAAAAAAATCGAGTTTGGAGAAATTCCTCAACTCCGTGATATGTCATTTTGACTTGAATTTTGCGGGGATTAAGTTTACAAAGTAGCTGGTGTAATGACGTTAGCTGCGCAAATGTCCAGTATTATCTCGATTTTAATTGGTCCATGTTTGATACGTAACGTAGGTGATTACTGGCATAACATATTTACGTGCAAAGGCACAGCAGAGTTGTGCTTTTCAACGTACATGTTGAAGAATACAGGATCGCTTTTTAAAAACATTTTTACGTTTGAATTTTTTCAGGGTAGGCAGTGCCTACTGCTGACTGCTGAACAACGCCGACACACAGTGCTTGTCTTATCCACCACTCTCTCGCCTGTACTATTGTAACTAAAATGGAAAACTTTAAAAGGCCGGCGGGTAGGGTGACCAGAAGCATGACCCTGAAAAGGAGGACACTTGGGTCCAAAAAGGAGGACAATGGGTCAAAAAGGAGGACAATCCCAAAAAGCGTTAGCTAGTATGAAATTAAGACAATAACTTTAGTCATTTTAATAAGTCAACATTTGTAATTTAAGTACAAATCCAATACTTTAATACAAGTGCACTGATTTTCTGTTGTTTTTGCTGAGACAAGTTTAGTCAAAAGATAAATAACAAAATAAGATAGTACCATTCCCCAAACTATTTCAATTGTAATAGAAATAAAAAAATATAATTTGGTCATCTCAGCAGCGGTTGTTTTATCAGCCGCTGTTGTTGTGTTCAGAGCAAAAAATGATGTTAAGGAAGAGTGCCCGGCAGGACTAGCATTATCCCCTTTTGCCGTTGCGTAGCGCAGGCATGACGCTCTAAAGCCCCTTTCCCCCTACTACTCACGTCTATATCAATATGACAGAGCTTACAGAAGGCATGATATTGATCTTTGCTGCTCTTAGTGGCAAAGTGGAGTTCTGAACTCCGCGTAGGTTTGAAGGAGGTCTTTCTTTTTTGCATCTGAAAGCCTACGCGAGTGGTAAATTGCGACGGTGGGCAGGAAGGGTCAAAAAGGAGGACAAAAGGGCGAAAAGGAGGACACGCAACAGCGGTCCGGACAAAGGGCTGGAAAACCGGATTGTCCGGATGAAATCCGGACGTCTGGTCACCCTACCAGCGGGTCCTCTGTCTCTCGTGGGTCGCCACCACTTGCCATATTCGTCCTTAGTGCTGCTAGCTAGCCTATCTCTGACTCACGGTGGCGCCAATCAGAGCTTCAGAGCTACAGATTAGATGTCCCTAAAGAACACAAGTATCTAACAGTAGTTCCGCATTACATTAATTTGCATGCAAGTTTTATTTATTTTTATACCGTGTATTCTCTGTGTAATTTCATTCACCGAACCGTGACGCCCGTACGGTACGGTTCGGTACGAATACATGTACTGTTCCACCCCTACTGTCTGAGCACTCCACCCAGCTGCTAGTCCAAGCACTTGTCCTCTCAAAGTTGGACTACTGCAACTCGCTGCTCGCCAGTCTCTCAGCATGCGCAACCCACCCCCTCCAGAGGATCAGAACGCGGCAGCCCGCCTGGTCTTCAATCTACCCAGACACTCCCATGTTACTCCGCTCCTCATCTCCCTCCACTGGCTTCCCATCACAGCCCGTATCAGATTCAAGACTCTGGTACTAACCTTCCGAGCGGTGAACGGGACTGCACCCGACTACATCAAGTTTGTCTTGTGGTCCCATTGCTCAAGAGCAGGGGGAAGTCAGATGGCTGAGCGGTTAGGGAATCGGGCTATTAATCAGAAGGTTGTAGGATCGATTCCCGGCCATGCAAAATTACGTTGTGTCCATGGGCAAGGCACTTCACCCTACTTGCCTCGGGGGGAATGTCCCTGCACTTACTGTAAGTCGCTCTGGATAAGAGCGTCTGCTAAATGACTAAATGTAATGACTAAATGTAAGAGCGCCCTGTCCCAAAGCAAACTCTTCTAGTGTCTGGCCCCCCAATGGAGGAATCAACTCCCCACCTCCATCAGAGACAGTGACTGTCTCCCCACCTTACATTTAGTTATTTAGCAGACGCTCTTATCCAGAGCGACTTACAGTAAGTACATTTAGCAGACGCTCTTATCCAGAGCGACTTACAATAAGTACAGGGACATTCTCCCCGAGGAAAGTAGGGTGAAGTGTCTTGCCCAAGGACACAATGTCATTTGGCACGGCGGGGAATCAAACCAGCAACCTTCTGATTACTAGCCCGATTTCCTAACCGCTCAGCCACCTGACTCCCACCTTCAAGAAAAGGCTCAAGAGTCACTTGTTCCGGGAGTACAACAGCACTTAGGAATTATTGGCCGGACCTGATGTTAGTTTCCTCCAGGATCACAATGTCTCTTATTGAGAGACTTGTTGCTTTTGTTGGTTTGTTGTAACTGTCTTTAAAATGATTGTACTCACCGTGAAATATATTATTGTTGCTTGCTTTTTCCCCCCACAGGTATACTCTTGCACTTTTGAGGTTCTTGCTGTTCAATTGTAACTTGTCTAACTACATGCTCTTATTGTTCTTCCCTTTGGGACTTATTTGCTTTTCACAATGTATGCTCCATGTTTTGGCAACCCAAAATGTTTTTGGGGCTATTTCGTTGTTTATGATCATTGACCTATGCACTTTTGTAAAGCTCTCTCTTGGAAGTTGCTTTGGATAAAAGCGTCTGCTAAATGAATAAATGTAATGTAAATGCAAATCACATTTCCCACCTTGTCCCCCTTGCCCCCCTCCTTGCCTCCCCCCCGCACCCCCACCTGCCCTGCTACACCGTACTTGCCCTCTGACTCACCTCGTAGTTGCCTGCAGGGTAGTTGAGTTTCACCAGCGAGGTGCGGTAGCGGTAGGGCATATCCTGGCGCCGGCTGAGGAACACCAGAGCACTGGCCTTGTGGGACAGAGGCCTCCAGTACACATCCACATGGCTCCCCTCCTGGGAGAGAAGAGACACAGAGGATGGAGGGGGGAAGAGACACGGAGGATGGAGGGGGGAAGAGACACGGGGGATGGAGGGGGGAAGAGACACGGGGGATGGAGGGGGGAAGAGACACGGGGGATGGAGGAGGGAAGAGACACGGGGGATGGAGGGGGGAAGAGACACGGGGGATGGAGGGGGGAAGAGACACGGGGGATGGAGGAGGGAAGAGACACGGGGGATGGAGGGGGGAAGAGACACGGGGGATGGAGGAGGGAAGAGACACGGGGGATGGAGGAGGGAAGAGACACGGGGGATGGAGGAGGGAAGAGACACGGGGGATGGAGGGGGGAAGAGACACGGGGGATGGAGGAGGGAAGAGACACGGGGGATGGAGGGGGGAAGAGACACGGGGGATGGAGGGGGGAAGAGACACGGGGGATGGAGGGGGGAAGAGACACAGAGGATGGAGGGGGGAAGAGACACGGGGGATGGAGGGGGGAAGAGACACAGGGGATGGAGGGGGGAAGAGACACAGGGGATGGAGGGGGGAAGAGACACGGGGGATGGAGGGGGGAAGAGACACGGGGGATGGAGGAGGGAAGAGACACGGGGGATGGAGGGGGGAAGAGACACGGGGGATGGAGGGGGGAAGAGACACGGGGGATGGAGGAGGGAAGAGACACGGGGGATGGAGGGGGGAAGAGACACGGGGGATGGAGGAGGGAAGAGACACGGGGGATGGAGGAGGGAAGAGAGTTCATTCAGACTGTGAACATCCAACAGCTTTTCCAGCAGGGTGTGTTCTCGGTCTCAGACCTGCAGGATGCGACGGCCTTGGATGCCCAGAGGGTCCTGGTTGATGGCGATGGCCAGCTTGTTGCTGAGCACAGCGCGGGCATCTGCCTCCAGGGAGCGCAGGTCGTTAGACATGATGAGGGGGGCCGCCATGATGGCCCACACAGCCATCTGAGCACGGGATTGGTCGATGCTGAGACCAAAGTTCCCAATGATCAGCTGGGAAGCAAATCAAAGACCGTAATATCACTGACAGCATTACATAAATGTCACTGACAACAGCATTACAGTAATGTCACTGACAATGACCTGAATATCAGACAAATAATCTATGTAAGTAATGATAACATTGCTCGTGTAGTTGTTGGAAGTCTGCTAAAATGACTAAAATGTAACAAAGCTCATGTGAAGGTAGCGGCGCTGCAGACCATGTCAGGGTCGTTCCAGTGTCCGGGCCCGGCCGCAGGCTGCAGGTCGTCCTGGTTGTTGGAGAACCAGTCCAGGATGCTCTGAATGCTGTCCCAGGAGTCCTGAACATCATACCAGTTCCTCCAAACGTTACAGATCTCTCCCAGCAGGGTGTAGTTCACCTGGGAGAGAAAGGGAGAGGGAGAGAGAGAGGGAGAGAGAGAGGGAAGTAGAGAGAGAGAGGGGGGGGGAGAGAGAGGGAGAGGGAGGGAGAGAGAGACGGAGAAAAAGAGAGGGAGGGAGAGAGTGATGGCGACAAATCAGAACTAAAACAGAAAGGAAATATATCCAATAATATCCAGGAGCTTTAGGCAGACAGCTGTCAGACCCACCTTGGGGGGCAGGCCCCCCCTGTAGCAGGGCCAGCTGCAGGAGTAGGCGATGGGCCTCCCAGTGGAGTTCAGGGCCTTGGACATGAGAGGGTACCCTGCACGATCACACAGGAAATTCAACTAAGTATTTCTTTCCACCACATGACCACCATAAGCCGAACAGTATCAATCATGTATGCTGTAGTACAGTAAAGCAACATACCTACAGTGATGTCACATGTGAAACAGGTGTAACATATGTAATCATTTAAGTGATGTAACAGGTGCAACAGGTGAAATAACTACAGGTGTAACAGGTGTGTACTGAAATAAACATTGTTATGGACTCTACTGATGCATTCACAAAGACAATAAATAATTCTGGTTTGTCTCTCTTGGTCTCACCTAGCTGCTGCTCCACAGGGCTGGAAAAGCAGCCGTCGAACTTCAGGAAGTCCACGCCCCAGCTGGCGAAGGTGTGGGCGTCCATGTGGATGGTGCTCAGGTTGGTCCCAGGGTAGCCCATGCAGGTCTGGGAGCCCATGTCTGCATAGATGCCAAGCTTCAGGCCTCGGTCATGAACATACCTCGCCAGGCTAGCAATGCCTCCTGGGAACCTGGGGGTGTAGGGGGAGGTGAGGTAGATGGGGGAGAGAGGTGAGGTAGATGGGGGAGAAAGGCGAGGTAGATGGGGGGAAGGAGGTTGGGAAATGTGCAGAGAACTAAGCTTATGTAATCAGTACATACAGTTACGACTCTTACAGCAAAGCAATAAAGTACAGATCGACCACTATCAGACAGAGGAGAGACAAGGGAGAGAGAGACATGAGAGAGGGGACAGGAGAGAGACAGAGGAGAGGAGGGAGAGACAGGAAGAGAGGAGAGACAGAGGAGAGGAGGGAGAGACAGGAAGAGAGGAGAGACAGAGGAGAGGAGGGAGAGACAGGAAGAGAGGAGAGACAGAGGAGAGGAGGGAGAGACAGGAAGAGAGAGGGGAGAGAGAAGCGAGAGAGAGAGAGAGAGAGAGAGAGTGAAGAGAGGACAGACAGGAGAGAGGGGAGAGACAGGTGAAGAGGTCTGTCCTTAAACCATTTACAGTTATGCATTTAGCAAACGCTTTTATCCAAAGCGACTTCCACTGATCAGTTAACAATAATTAAAGATAATGATTACTTTATTACTTTTATACTACTCTGAATATAATAAACAATGTTTGATCTATACCCTGCTATATTAAGCTCATGAGAACATAACCTTTGGTTATGTGCAGGAGAGAAATATGCCTCTATGAATGATGTTGCTTGGATCATTGATAAACTGTCATTACGCTGTTTGCTTATGCCTGCATAGCCATAAGTTAGTTCTTTGTGAGGTGTGAATAGGAAATGCCTTTCACACTAGTGTAGATCAGAGGTCACAATATTACCAAAGTTTATAATGCCATGCAACATTGAACGAGGCAAATAGAAGGAATGTCAAGGCCATTTCTAGGAGCCCTATCCAAAGACCTAAACAAAAGCTATCTAGCATGCAGTGTCCTAATACAATGCTTGTGAAGGCTGTGCTAATCGTCTCGTGTCCTCCCATATTGTGATACTATTTAACTCCCCTGATTTCCTGTATTCATTGTCCAGTCTTCTGAGATGCGCAACTTGAGTGTATCAGACAACTGCACCTTATAGATCTATAATAAATACGTTGATTTTGTCTTGAACTTGTAGTTTCTATTCACTTCATTGACTTGGTACTTTCACAGCAATTGAGCACTATCTAATACGTCTTCACAGGCGTGAGAGAGAGGAGAGACAGGAAGAGAGAGAGGAGACAGAGGATAGAGGAGAGAGAGGAGAGAGAGACAGAGAAGAGAGGGGAGAGAGAGACAGAGAAGAGAGGGGAGAGAGAGACAGAGAAGAGAGGGGAGAGAGAGACAGAGGAGAGAGGGGAGAGACAGGAGAGAGAGACAGAGAAGAGAGGGGAGAGAGGAGAGAGGAGAGAGAGAAGAGAAGAGAGGGGAGAGAGAGACAGAGGAGAGAGGGGAGAGACAGGAGAGAGAGACAGAGAAGAAAGGGGAGAGAGGAGAGAGAGAGAGACAGGAGAGAGAGACAGAGAAGAGAGACAGGAGAGAGAGACAGAGAAGAGAGGGGAGAGACAGGAGAGAGAGACAGAGGAGAGAGGGGTAAACCTCTTGGGGTCAGGCTGCAGACGTCCGTATTTGTCTCTCTGCATTGACGTCCAGCAGTCGTCTATCATGATGTACTCATATCCCAGCTCCCTCCAACCGTCCTCAGACAGCCGGTCAGCCATGTCCCTGAACAGGTTCTCACTGGAGCAAGAGGAAGAGAGGGAAGGAGAGACACAGAGAAGCGGATGAATTGAGAGAGATGGAGAGGAAGAGAGATAAGAAGAGAGAAGAGAGAAAGGTCAAAGAGAGGGAAAGGAGAGAGAGTTAAGGAGAAGAGAGAAAAAGAGGGGGAGAGAGAAGGGGCAGAGAGGAAGGGCAAAGCGCAAACACATCTTTATACCGCCTCATGAATCAAAGCTTGAAGACTTAGATTTTTCTAATTAGGGTTCCTCCGGTAGGAGGAAACCTATTGTTTTGGTTAGTGTTCCTATTATTAAGGTTCCTCTGGTAGGAGGAAACCTATTGTTTTTGTGAGTATTCTTATTCTTATTTTTCTTCTTCTCCATGAAATGGCTCAATAGCTCAAAAAGTCCTTGACCTGATTTGTTCAAATTTGGCCCAATGATACAACAGGTCACTCACTACTCCCAGACCGCTAGTGGCTCATGTACGCACATAGGTGGCGCTATAGGCCACGCCCAAAGTTTACGTGATTTCCCCAGCGCCCCATTACTCCAAAATGCCTGAAAATTGGTATACATGCTTTATTTCCCATGGGGAACAAAAAAGCCTCAAGGACCCATAAGGTCCACCATGATAGATTTTGCTGTACTGTCCACATTTGGTACAGCCTTCAAAACCATACTCCTCTGAACCATAGATACAATCGACTTGACATGTCTTTATATAGGGTGAAATGGAATAAGAAATGCAATACAAAATGGCTGAAAGGGGTGTATTTATGTAAATTTACACATTGCCTCAATGTCTTCGTGTCAATAAATCAAATATAATTTTGATTGATGGTTTTTCAAACCTAATAGGGTTCAAGATGACATCACTCTGAAGTACCATAAACAATTTCACCTTGGTATGTCAAAATGTGATTGAATTAGAGCAGTTTCAACCTTGGCTGAATCTAACAACGCTTACCACAGGAGAAACAGCTTACTTTTTCATACAGTAACTGAACATGACACTATTCAACACTGAGAATGGCTCAGTGGGTTGAGACAGTGGTCATAGGTAAAAATTCAGTCAGTCTTTGACTCTGTCGTAATTTTAATGATCTGTTTAGTTAAACAGGATGACATCATTCTGAAGTACCATAGCAATTTCACCTTGATATGTCAAAATTAGGGCTGTCGAAGTTAACGCGATAATAACGCATTAATGTAATCTCACTTTAACGCGATAAAAAAAAATAGTGCCGCAGGTTTTCTTTTGACCCTGGGGGAATCACCTGTCGTCACATGACTTCGACTGGGCCGGACTCTGTCTTTCCAGCCACCCTCAAGCACTGCACTGACCAGCTGTCTCCGGTGTTTACCTACATCTTTAACACCTCCCTTGAGACATGCCATGTGCCAGCCTGTCTCAAGTCCTCCACCATCATCCCTGTGCCCAAAAAGCCAAGGCCAACAGGACATAATGACTACAGACCCGTCGCCCTGACCTCTGTGGTAATGAAGGTAATGAAGTCTTGTGGTAATGAAGTCAAGTGGTAATGAAGTCTTTCGAGCGCCTGGTGCTGGCACACCTTGAATCCATCACTGACCCTCTACTGGACCCCCTGCAGTTTGCCTTCAGAGCCAACAGGTCTGTGGACGATGCAGTTAACATGGCCCTCCACTTCACCCTACAGCACCTGGGACTCCCCAGCATCCTATGCCAGGATCCTGTTTGTGGACTTCAGCTCTGCCTTCAATACCATCATCCCCGCCCTGCTTCAGGACAAGCTGTCCCAGCTGAACGTGCCTGATTCCACCTGCAGGTGGATCACAGACTTCCTATCTGACAGGAAGCAGTGCGTTAAGCTGGGAACACAAGTCTCTGACTCCCGGTCCATCAGCACCGGATCACCTCAGGGCTGCGTCCTTTCTCCTCTGCTCTTCTCCCTGTACACCAACAGCTGCACCTCCAGTCATCCGTCCGTCAAACTCCTGAAGTTTGCAGATGACACCACCCTTTTTGGGCTCATCTCTGGTGGAGACGAGTCTGATTATGATTGAATTACAGCTTTTCGCCTTTCTATTTATGAAATCTCAACAGTTGATGTGTGGCAGAGAGGATTGAGAGGCTGACTTGTAACCTTATGCTCATGAGTTGGAATCTCCATTCAGCCTGTTGTTGTTGGTCAAACATGAAATAATTTTGCTCTCTTGTTGTCCAACTCTTGATCTTCTACAATGTAATGTTTTTTTATTTTGCCATTTTGTGGAGGAACCCGCATTGCTGCCTGCAACGTTCTGTACCTTATACAATGTTTGGGGTCATTGGTGCAATCCACGTTACAGCGAAATCGTTCCCATGCCATCCAACCCATCGGGGGGGTCCTCAGCAAGCCGTTGTCCAACGCATAGGTGGCCGAGGACGTGGCCAGTAGTAAAATCAGCCAACACAACCCCATCTCTGAAAAGAGAAGAAATCCCTGAAACCTGATCCTCCACAGGGAGCTAGTCGGAGACGTTCCCCAACAGGTTGGAGACATGTTCTCACTTAGATTAGGAACACATAGCAGGGCTTCATGTTCTCACTTAGATTAGGAACACATAGCAGGGCTTCATGTTCTCACTTAGATTAGGAACACATAGCAGGGCTTCATGTTCTCACTTGACTCACAGATTAGGAACACATAGCAGGGCTTCATGTTCTCACTTAGATTAGGAACACATAGCAGGGCTTCATGTTCTCACTTGACTCACAGATTAAGAACACATAGCAGGGCTTCATGTTCTCACTTGACTCACAGATTAGGAACACATAGCAGGGCTTCATGTTCTCACTTGACTCACAGATTAAGAACACATAGCAGGGCTTCATGTTCTCACTTGACTCACAGATTAAGAACACATAGCAGGGCTTCATGTTCTCACTTGACTCACAGATTAAGAACACATAGCAGGGCTTCATGTTCTCACTTGACTCACAGATTAAGAACACATAGCAGGGCTTCATGTTCTCACTTGACTCACAGATTAAGAACACATAGCAGGGCTTCATGTTCTCACTTGACTCACAGATTAAGAACACATAGCAGGGCTTCAGTATGGTGAATGAGTAGAGCAAGATCACTCATTCTAGGTAAAATATTTCAATACTCACAAGATGTGCTGTGTTTCAAATGTTGCTGGATTTGTTGTTTGAAGCTAAAGTTTGTCTCAAGCAAACTACTTTATCACTACAGTTTCTCCACTTCCTGCTTCTCAGCACTCTACTTATCTCTTCCTGGTAAACAGCTGTCATGTGACATATGCAGGTGCACGAAGGACCCGACAAACTCTTTTCAGCCTCTCATACCAAAGGGCTCTGTACCGGCTCTGTGCTCCTCTCTCTCTGTCATTTTCTCAAAAGATACTGTGAAGACAGGCTATAGAAACAAGACACTGTGAAGACAGGCTATAGAAACAAGACACTGTAAAGACAGGCTATAGAAACAAGACACTGTAAAGACAGGCTATAGAAACAAGACACTGTGAAGACAGGCTATAGAAACAAGACACTGTGAAGACAGGCTATAGAAACAAGACACTGTGAAGACACGCTATAGAAACAAGACACTGTGAAGACAGGCTATAGAAACAAGTTCTACCACATAACAACAGTTCAGGTTGCACAATTTAGATAACATTCCGTCTGACGTCAGGCTGATGAAACACAGTATAAATACCACAGACCAAGCAGATCCTAACTCTGCCTACAGTAGTCAGGCTGATGAAACACAGTATAAATACCACGGACCAAGCAGATCCTAACTCTGCCTACAATACAGTCAACGACAAAGCAATATATATATATTTGTTTTTTTATTGTTAGATAAACAAGAATAAGGATTGTACATAACCAAATCTTCACATGTCACAGTTAGTTGTATACACATGTATGGAACGCTGATCTACTCAGTTATAAACTGTCTATAAAACCCATGTTCTGAAAACTACAGTTTCTGTCTTTGAACAAAACATCCCCAAATAAAACACATGGAAAGTGAAAAAACACGGCTGATCAGAATAGCTTGGTCATAGCAAAGATGTAAACCAGGGGCAGCTGAAGTCCGATGTTGACAAAATGCCACTTCCCCACGGCCAGCACCCCCACCATGGCCCCCCCCACCGTGCCCATGGCACTTGCCCAGGTGTGGCCCCCTGCAGCCAGGGCTCCTGCAGCCACCCCCGCGGCCCCCACGGCCCCCAGCAGGGCACCTACCCTGCTCCCCTGGCCCAACACGGGGCCTGACGCCGCCACCAGCACCAGGAGGAGGCCTGCCGCCCCCACCGCCCCCATGACCACCCTCCCCTTCCCGGCCCCCTGTCGGGCCAGGTCCCCACCCACCATAGCCCCCAGGGCCAGCTGACAGAGCCTGGCTGTGAACACCCCAGCCCCCAGGGCCTGTAGCGAGGCCGCGTGGTTCATCCGTGCGCTGACGTCCTCCCTCGACATGGCCATGCCCGCCGCACGCTTCCTGTTGGCGTCGGAGGCCACTTCCTGCCCTGCGTGCACGGTGAGCACTGCGATGGTGAAGGAGGCGTACATGCCCATGCAGCCTGCCAGCCTCCAGAGGCTGGCCTCTTTCCTCAGGCCCCTAGAGGTCAAGTTGGACCCTATTGAGAGGCTGGCCTGGGAGGGCCTTAGCAGCACGAAGGAGGCCAGCAGCACCAGAGCCAGGAGAACCACAAACACAAAGCTGTAGTCCCCAAATCCCAACACGCCGAAGCCTGCGCTAACCACAGCAGTCACGGTCATCGGAATCCCTGAGAACGCCAGGAAGTCCACATACTTCACCACCATGTTGCTGATGGCGTCCTGCAGGCTTGTCTCCCCTGAGTCCTCCTCCAGCCTCGCCCTCCTCTCTCTCTCCTCCTCCTCCCTCTCCCTGTGCTGGGCCTCCCTGTCTGCTCCCTCCTCCAGACCCTTTCCCCTCTCCAGAGTGATGATCCTCTGCTCTATCTCCACTGTGACTCTCTCCCTCCTCTCCTCCCTCTCCCTCCTCTCCTCCCCCTCCCTCCTCTCCTCCCTTTCCCTTCTCTCTCTCTCCCAGGCTAGCCCCCCGGTCCTCTGGCTGTAGCAGCTGTCCTCTGCGTGTGCCCAGGCGAGCTTGAGGAAGTGCTGCAGGGCTGGCTTGAGTGCGGTGAACAGGCTGAGGGCCCAGATCAGCCCCACTACGCCTGAGTGCCTGGTGACGGTCTGGATGACCACTCCCAGGGTGGCTCCGCAGGCACTGGCTCCAAACGCCCCGGCCAGCCCTGCTGCAAGCCACACCCCGGTGCTGCCCCTGCAGGGGGCTCCTCTGGACCTGGGGGAGGCAGCCAGGAGGATGGAGGCCAGCGCTGCAGCCAGGATCACCCCTGTTACCACGGAGGTCATGGAGCAGGTCAGCGCACACGCCCCCAGGAGGGTCCCCAGTCCCAGGGGCCCCACAGCCCG
Organism: Osmerus mordax; assembly: GCF_038355195.1. Taxonomy (NCBI): domain Eukaryota; kingdom Metazoa; phylum Chordata; class Actinopteri; order Osmeriformes; family Osmeridae; genus Osmerus; species Osmerus mordax. The sequence goes on along the minus strand of NC_090055.1, from coordinate 21,680,729 downwards.
GGCCCCCTCTGACACAGGCTTCAGCAGGGCTCCAGACATCATCTCCGCCAGGGCCTCGTCTGCTGGGCCCTCTGTGGCCCCCAGGATACAGCCCCCCACGGCCCCCAGGACACAGCCCAGAGCCGCCTGGCCCGCAGCTCCCCTGGAGCCTGGAACAGAAGAACATGGAACTACCTGAATTTGGCTGGATATCGGACTTGTTAGCTGAATATTTGACTACTTGACTTCTTAGCTGGATATTTCACAATTTACCTGAAAATAAAATTTGTCTGCAAAATAATTGACTATTTGACTGAATATTTGAATTCTTGGATGATTAATCAACTACATGGCTGAATGTATTTACTACCTGGATTATTAAATAACTACTTGTGTTTGTTTGTATGTGTGATGATTAAGCCAACATTTACAAAAATACTTTTCAAATACGTAGCACAGTCTTGTCTGCTTCATGTTAGACTACCAGGGGACCTCGTGTCTCTAGTCAGTGTGTCTATGTCCTGAGTGCCTGGAGCCAGACAACCCAACCCGTAACTCTGGAACCAGACAATCTGGCTAAACCTGCTCAGGAAACACGCGCTGCCTCTGCCTCCAGCAGAGACACGCTGCCTCCGCCTCCAGCAGAGACACGCTGCCTCCGCCCCAGCAGAGACGCGCTGCCTCCGCCCCAGCAGAGACGCGCTGCCTCCGCCTCCAGCAGAGACGCGCTGCCTCTGCCTCTAGCTCACCTGGCTGCTAACCGCTGGAGCCAACATCACACCCCATCAGAAACAGAGGCTTGACTACATCGGTCAGTTGAGACTGTATAGTTATATATATATGTATATCTAAACATATATTTTTTATGACTTACAGTCAAAGTTGGACAGGAAAACATTTAGTTTGAAAATTAGTTGAGGGGCAATTGATGGATGTAATGTCTGAATAGAATGTATGACCCGTAAAGACAAATGGAAGATTTAATTTGTTTTGTGTTCAGTAGAGGTGGTTTCGCAATGTTATGTTTAGGGTTTGATCACATGTTGTATTTGCATGACAGATACTAAAGGGGACATTGATTTGTTAGGGTTAGCTAATAAATGTTCTCTATTTCACTAAGGACACTCAAAGTTATAACCCACTACCACAGCAGCAGACTACAGGATCACCAGTACCTGCATATAAGTCTAAACACAGAATCAAAAACAACGTATCCATACAAATTATTAATCAATAAGAATATCAACACTAATTGTCCCTTTGGATAAACCCGTCTACTAAAACATTGTATAAATGTGAATACTTGTCATAGCAATGACCCTTCCCTTGTTCCCCTGAGCTCTGTGGTACAGTGAGGTGACTTACTCAGTTTGTACGGAGACATGCGAGAGCAGGGAGACCTGGATACCAGAAGAGTCCTCCTCTACAACAGCTCACAGAACTCCTCACCGCTCGCTGGGTCAAGTAACACAGCCGCCCGGAAGACTGTGTGTGAGAAACACACAGGTGTGTGATTGCGCTAGTGTGTATGTATGTGTGTGCGAGAGAGAGACAGAGACATAGTGAAAGTGATCCGTTGAAAGTGACTCAGCCACCCAGACCGGACACACCTGCTCTTGTTGTCGCCATGCTGTTACCAGCAGCATCTCACCGCCACACATCTTGACGGACACTCACTTCCCCTCAGTTCCTGATCTCTGCTCGGACTACTTCCGGTCATGTGACTCAGTCTCTCCTGGCTAGGTAGGTCAGGTAGTTTACCTGTTCTAGTCATTTAGGTACAGTACAGTCTGTAGGTATACACTCTTATACACACTTTTATGGAGCATGTGTGCTTACTGTTTTGGAGCCAGTCAGATTCCTTAACCCACCTAACTCATTCTTTCATCCTATTACAAAAGGCATGCGAACATTGTTAAGATATATTAACATTTACATTTAGTCATTTAGCAGACGCTCTTATCCAGAGCGACTTACAGTAAGTACAGGGACATTCCCCTGAGGCAAGTAGGGTGAAGTGCCTTGCCCAAGGACACAACATCAGTTTGCATGACCGGGAATCGAACTGGCAACTCGTGTTGGCCTCTTCAACAAGGCCAAGGGACCACACTGACTCTAATGACTTCTTGCTTAAAACACACTGCTTTTTGCACTGCCTTACAACATGGTATCTTGTACATTTGTATTTTTTGTAGTATTTGTATTTTTGTATTTTTATATTGTAATTGGCAACTTATATTTTATTTTATTGTATATTTAATTATATTCTAATCCCACTTAGTACTGCTAGTTTATGTACCCTTAGTATAGTTAGTCCACATATTTAAATTTTAGGTATATGTTTATTGTATGCACCTTCTGCCAAAGCAAATTCCTTGTCTGTGCAAACTTTCATGGCGAATAAATCCCATTCTGATTCTGATTCTGAACCTTCGGATTACTAGCCCGATTCCCTCACCACTCAGCCACCTGACTCCCTTATTAAATATTAAATATATTAAGAAATATGAAAAAATTATCTCTGGAAATGTGAAGATAAATCGCCAAAATCCAGTGTTTGACGCATCAAGTGGACCATCTAACACAAGGTCATTCTTCCACGATCACTTAAAGGTGACATGACATGAAAACTTCACTTTAGGAGGTTATTTAACATTAATATGAGTTCCCCTAGCCTGCCTTTGGTCCCCCAGTGGCTAGAATTTTCGATAGGTGTAAACCAAGCCCTGGGTGTTCTTCTCCGCCTTTCAGAAAATGAAAGATCAATTGCTCTGTTTGAAAATCTCCTCTTTGTTACGTCACAAGGAGGAAGGTTACCTCACCTCTCTCTGCCCGCCCAGAGAATCTGGCCCGCCAATAAGAAACTGAGCTACGACCGTGCAAGTGTTTTTATCCTTGAGAGACATCATGGCTTGGAAACGAACGAAGCATTACATTTGCTCAGTTTGGATGTACAAAGGAAAACAAAAATCTTTTTACAGTTCCTTCATCCGAGCCTCTGAAGACCCAGTATCTTAATTTTACTTTCTCTGGAAATGCGCCTACACAACTTCTGTTGTAGGCATTTGTTTTGTATGTCTGCGCCAAACACTTCATCCACGACTGTTTCCTCAACTTGAGATAATACAAAACTGGCCTTGCTGAAATTAAATTCTGGATAAGTACTAACTCTCCTTCGTCCAGCTACTAACCTCGGACAAGTAAGTTAACTAACGCTATATCATTTTGTAGCTTTACTGTATATGGTTATCTAGCTTGCTACCCTTAGAATGTGGCTGTAACATTAGCTCTGCAGCTAACAGCTGAGTTACTGTCGCTAATGGAAAGGTATATAGCATCAAGTATGTGTGTGAATATACATGCTGTAACGTGAGTGTTGTACACTTCTTTGTTATTTGGATAACCGTTCTGCTGTTGGTGTTATGGCGCGCGCGATATCCGCCTTTCCCCTCATTGAAATGACTGACTGTGTACCTCTGCAAACCAAGGTTATCAGATGAGAATGGGCAAATTCGAGGCATCTTACAGCAACGGGGCTACAGCCATTGCGATACATCCATTGTAAACATTAGCGCATGGTGCCGCTCCTCCGCTCCTCATTAGCATTTAAAGCTACAGACACCAAAACAGCGCGTTCTGAGGAAAGCTCCTTGTGGGACTGCTATAGTGTCTGTAATTCTGCACCAAGGCTGAATTTCGGGAAAGAGACTTCTGATACAGTATTAGGGGACCACTAAGGCCTATATAAAAGCATCCAAAAACAACATGTCATGTCTCCTTTAATATCTTGAAGAAAGTTGATATTATGTGCCACACTGTAGTTGCCCCCTTGTGGACAGGTTGCGAGGACCGGAAACCTTCTTTATATTTCAACACGGAAAGGTTTTACTGGTGCACTGCACTTCGCTATTCAGTTCCGGTACAATAATGGCGACTGTCAAAGAAACACATGTGAGAATCTCGCCTGAGTTATTAGGTAATGTTACTGTATTTCATTTCCATTGATTCCTTTAAATGCTTAAATTACAGTTGTGTCTGGCTTCATCGATTTGTTAAAAAGTTGACCGTTGCAGTCTCCGCTATTTACAGCCCAACTGGACTCTTCAGTTAGCTATGTCGTTGGTTGCTAGCTGGTTAGTTAGCTAGCTGGCAGTGGATTTCTGATACGAAAGCATACCACGCAGGCTAGCTCAGGACGAGTAGTAAACCAGTCCAGTAGCTACTCAGCCATATTATATATCCATAAACTTAATCTAGCTGTCAGGGTGAACTAGCTAGTTTGATCGATTTTGCCATCACCAGTGTTGCCAGATTACGCATCGCTGTGATTAATAAATTTGTTTTGAAGTTAGCCAGCGCCGCGAACAACAACTTCTTGCTTCTTTCTCAGGTGACGCAGAGCACTGGAAAGTTCCCAGCAGCAGCGACAACGCCTCTGCCGGAGAGAGTGATGGAGAAGAGGAGGAGGGAGGGAGCGATGGAGGGCTGTCTGAGGACGAGAGGAGCGAAAGAAACGAGTCTGACGATGGAGGAAAGGAAGGAGAGAGTGAAGGAGGACAGGCGGAGGAGGAAGATGGAGGGAGCAGGTTGGAGGTAAATAAGAACAGTGAAGAGGAGGGTAACCCTAATGCGGGCTGGGCCGAGGCCATGGCCAAGATCCTGCAGAAGAAAACTCCCGCCAGCAAGCCTAGCATTCTGCTGAAGAACAAGCAGCTGGACAGGAGGAGGGAGCAGGAAAGGAAAGAGCAGCTGGAACGGAAGAAACAGGCAAGAGACATTTTACTTTAATTCTTCCAGCAGAAACAACATATTAGTGCACAAATAAATAACAGCTGAAGTTATAGGATCAGCCTTGTTCAAGCAGTGTTTTTGAGTCAAGGAATGGTCTGTATTTCCCAGGTACATCTCAGCTGGCAAGTATGGTGCAACAAGAACATTTCAGCTACTTAACATTTCAGTTACTTAAATTCAGCGTAACAAGCAATATCGCGATTACAGTAGTTAACTAATAAAGACGTGGTAAATTACACTAAGCACTTATCCAAGCTGTGAAAGATACATTTATCCAAAAATATGTCTGATCCATTGACTCTACATCCCCTGGTATGCAGTCAGCGATGGGTGTAGCTCAGTGGTAAAGCATGTGACTGCAGGTCAAGAGATCGCAGGTCCAAGTCTAATAGTGTGTGCTAATGCTAAATGAACACAGTGTTATTAGTAGGGCTGTCCCGACTAAGATTTTCTTTGGTCGACCAAAACTCGACTAGCACTTCTGAAAATCGACTAATCGAAATTTGAAAAGTTATTTTTTTTTTCTATAAATGTCACAATGTTTATCATCAAACCATTTTGTGTGATGTTTTACCTCACTGTTTTAAGAGATAATATGAAAGAAATACATACGTAAGAAGGGAGATTGACAACTAGACAAACATAAATGTACAAACATTTTCCCTATCTGACTCAATGTAGCTGCTAGACATTCCAGATTCAGCCACTATAAAATAAGCTATTACTAATAATACTTCACATGTCACCAGTCCTGATGTTACAGAATGCCGATATAATACAAAATGCCTGATTGGTTATTATTTATTATCTATTACAATGTACTACAAATTAAAAATATTATTTGTTTAACATGCAAATCAGTATGCATCACTGCCTGAAAAAAGTGCAGCATGCGAATTTACGTAGAAGCCGAGTGGGGAACGGTGCAACAGAGAAAAATTGTGTTGTCTTGGCCGGAGAAGATAGTCATTCGATTTGGATGTGATTCTTATAATAGGCATATTCATGTTTCAACCCAGTGTGTGTTAGCATGAGCGAAGTAGGCCAATTTATGGTTTTCAGGTGGTAGGCTACATCATATTCAACGTCGAACTATGAAAAATAAACCGTTGTTGGCAGAGTTTGCATTCAATGTTTTTTGAGTCACCCAGTACTATGTAAATGTACTGTAAATGAAATGCTGCCATACCACAGATTTATTTGCTATTTTGCCTAATAACACCGACAAAGTAGGCTATGGCAGAGTTTGTAGTTCGGCAGACAATTGTGCTCGTGCCGTGTGCAAAAAACTAACAAAACAAAGCGCAGATTAACGAAAGGGAAAACGGTAACACCTTTTCTGTTAAATATATATATTTTTAGAGTAGATTTATTTGTCTTAAATAATATAATCTACAATTTCTGTAGAACATTTCTTTAATTCAGCAATGGTGACACACGCGGGAATAAGATCTCACACTCAGACTAAAAAAAATCTTAGTCGACCAAGAGCATATCGACCAGAAAATCGACTAGTCGACTGAGTGGGAACTGCCCTAGTTATTATTGTGTGTATGCGTGGAGATGCTGTTGTGGTGCTGTGTTGCTGTAATGGTGCTGTGTTGCTGTCTGGCAGGTGGAGAAGAGGAGAGCCTGGGAGGAGATGTGCAGACAGAAGCCTGATGTGGTGAAGGACCGAGAGAGTGAGAGGAGCCTTCAGAGGATCGCTACCAGGTTGGCCACACACGCACTCTCTCTCACACATAGTGGTGGACCAGGTTGGCCACACACGCACTCTCTCTCACACATAGTGGTGGACCAGGTTGGCCACACACGCACTCTCTCTCACACATAGTGGTGGACCAGGTTGGCCACACACGCACTCTCTCTCACACATAGTGGTGGACCAGGTTGGCCACACACGCACTCTCTCTCACACATAGTGGTGGACCAGGTTGGCCACACACGCACTCTCTCTCACACATAGTGGTGGACCAGGTTGGCCACACACGCACTCTCTCTCACACATAGTGGTGGACCAGGTTGGCCACACACGCACTCTCTCTCACACATAGTGGTGGACCAGGTTGGCCACACACGCACTCTCTCTCACACATAGTGGTGGACCAGGTTGGCCACACACGCACTCTCTCTCACACATAGTGGTGGACCAGGTTGGCCACACACGCACTCTCTCTCACACATAGTGGTGGACCAGGTTGGCCACACACGCACTCTCTCTCACACATAGTGGTGGACCAGGTTGGCCACACACGCACTCTCTCTCACACATAGTGGTGGACCAGGTTGGCCACACACGCACTCTCTCTCACACATAGTGGTGGACCAGGTTGGCCACACACGCACTCTCTCTCACACATAGTGGTGGACCAGGTTGGCCACACACGCACTCTCTCTCACTCATAGTGGTGGACCAGGTTGGCCACACGCACTCTCTCTCACACATAGTGGTGGACCAGGTTGGCCACACACGCACTCTCTCTCACACATAGTGGTGGACCAGGTTGGCCACACGCACTCTCTCTCACACATAGTGGTGGACCAGGTTGGCCACACACGCACTCTCTCTCACACATAGTGGTGGACCAGGTTGGCCACACACGCACTCTCTCTCACACATAGTGGTGGACCAGGTCGGCCACACACGCACTCTCTCTCACACATAGTGGTGGATGGTAGGAACGTTATAGAATGAATAGCAGAATGAATTTGACCTACAATATGGATTTTGACACTAACATGCTAACCACGGCAGAGCCTGCATTCACACCATAAAATTACCAACCGAACTTTAATACAAATATCGCAATCTACCCACACGTCGCAAGCAGTCCTCTGCATCCTCATAACCAGTACTGCTACTGCACAGGGGGTGGAGAGCATCGTTTTTGGGCTTTATTGTTCGGTTTCTATGACACAACTTCCAACGTTTACAGAGACTTGAACATAACAAATGCAGCCTCGAAGAGTAGCCAGCGCTCAACGTTAAAACAAAATTCCACTGGCCACACCGGGCCAGTGGGTTCGAAACTTACTGGCCCCAAGACAATTTTTACTGGCCCCCCTCCAAAAGTTGTAATTTATCATTGTTACAACAAAACCAAAGATTTATAAGTTATGTTATTCTGTTAACATGTTTAACCATTTATTAAACACATCCTGGATATTTAAACAACAAAAATGAAATCACATTTCTAGTGATAAAAACTAAAAAGGTAATAGTCAGCAAAACAATTTACTTTTAACCTCAAACATGACGTGTTCTCTCCCCTGCTGACAGCCATCTCTGCACAGCTCTGTCAGGCTGAAACTGAAACCTCTGGTCCCTCAATGCTAATATATAAAAGCTTCCATAGTGTTTCATCAGTATGATACTGAGTACCCAAGTCGACACCATTCTTCTGCTGCAGTTCAATAGCCCGGGGGAATAAGGCGAACGGCAACCAGCCGCTTAGCTGTCATGCAAACCAGGTGCTGTCTGCTATTAGCATGGCTGGTCAAGGATTGTTTTCGAAAATTGTCGGTGCCTGTGTAAAAAGATCCACTTTTGTCTGCTTTAGACGGGAACATACGACAGACGACACAGTGCATCTTAGTTACATTTAAAAAGTTGCTTCCGTTTGAGCTCGTAGCGCTACTTTGCTGCCATCTTCACTTCAGTGTCTCGCGCCAGTTGTCAAAAGAATTATTTAGATTACGGAAGTACAATTTGACAACCACTCGTCACTCACTACTCAACTCTTGATTGGCCAACGTTGCGCCCCACGAACTGCTAAGTTATTTATGTATTTAGCAGATGGCAAAACATGCAGGATGTTAAGTTTTACAATGCACTTTTCTTTTTTTTCTTCAATCAATGCTTTTCAGTGCCCGATCGGGACAGTGAGTTGCTAGTTTAACTGTCCCGACGTTACTTTTTTACTGGCCCCGGGCCATCGTTATTGTCGAGCCCTGGTAGCCATACAAGCAAAGATGCCAGGTTGGTTAGAATTCTGAAATGTTTATTGTCTCGTCTGTGTGTGTGTGTGTCTCGTGTGTGTGTGTGTGTGTGTGTCTCGTCTGTGTGTGTGTGTGTGTCTCGTGTGTGTGTGTGTGTCTCTGTGTGTGTCTCGTCTGTGTGTGTATGTGTGTGTGTCTCTGTGTGTCTGCCGTTCTCAGGGGTGTGGTGCAGCTGTTCAATGCCGTGAGGAGCCACCAGAAGACTCTGGATGAGAAGGTGAAGGAGGCGGGCGGCTCAGAGAGGAAGAAGGCCAAGCTGCTGTCCTCCGTCTCCAGAAGGGACTTCATCAGCGTCCTGCGGGGGGCCGAGGCCGGGGGGGCCGAGGCCGGGGGGGGCGCTGCCGGGGGGGCCGCCACCTTCAAACACACGGTGGGTTCTGGTCTCTGCCCCACTGAGGGCATCTGTAGCTGTGGGTCTCTGTGTGAGATGCTGCAGAATGCAGGACGAGGGCCTGGCTCCTGCATGGTCTGGTGTAGTTTCTCTGTCCATCCTGAAGATGGCACTGTTGTCTACAGAATGTTGGGAGTGACAGTTGTAGTTTTCTGGACTTTCAGAACTTGACATATCATTAAGTCAGCGAACATATTTATAACAATATATATTTGCATGGTTGAGCTGTTAGGTGTCTTGCGTATCTGTGATGTGACATAAATAAATCAGTTTTGTGTCTGTTTATGGTGTGTGTATGGTGTGTGTGTGTCTGTATTTTGTCTGTGTGTATGGTATGTGTGTGTGTATGTGTGTATATCTCATAAGTCATGGTGCTCTATCCTATAACAGTCATATTGCACTCTTATTTATTTTTTTATATAGGATTTTAAATCTTACATTGTATAGTATTGTTTTAGAATTATTTAGACTTGAAATGTTTCTACTTTTTATATTTAAGATTATTATGTTTATTGTATGCACCTTCCTGCCAAAATAAATTCCTTGTTTGTGTGAACTTGCATGTTGAATAAAGCTAATTGTGCGTGTGTGCGTGTGCGTGCGTGTGCGTGTGTGTGCACAGGGAGCAGAGGAGAAGCCAGCGTGGAGTGTTCTGAGAGATGACTACATGATGGGCGCCTCCATGAAGGACTGGGACAAGGAGAGCGAGGAGGATGGGGTGGAGGCTGGCGGGGGTGGAGACTACAACAGCGGGTCAGACTGACCCCTCTTCCCCTCCCTGCGTCCACCCTAACTGTTTCATGAGCTGCTCCATCATGGTGGTTTGTCGGACCCACACCTGTCTGACCCACACCTGACCAGCCTGGGAGATGGCATCTGAAGCCCAGTATTTGATATTAAATGTTGTTCAACAGCCTGTTATTAACACCTCCTATGAATCCTGTACATAAACCTTTATGTTACTCTTCTTTTTTTTTTTTTTTATAAAAAAAAAAGATCTATGCACCCAAGACAAGTTGTTCTCAGTAGTGAATATTAGTATTCAGAGACATACTGTCTGTGTCATGTTCCTGAGCCAGTAGAGTAGGTGTAGCAGAGGATGGGTGTTTGCTGCAGTTTCAAATCTCCCTCAATGCTTCTTTGTAAAAACATGTTTGCTGAATGAAGAAGTTGCTGTTAGGAGACTTAAAGTGAGTGGTCAGGGTGAGCAGCCTTTCTCTAACCCCCTGGCCTCTGTCTGACTGCTGGATGGTACTTTGCTCTGAGGCTGTAGGAGAGTGTATTTTGTTCTGTGATGAGCAGGTGTTTGGGTTAGGGTTAGCATTAGCAGGTGTTTGAGATACATGAACTGTATCTCCCCAGCTCCCTGACCCCTCCAACCACAGACACACACCCCACTCACACACACACCCCACCCACACACTCCATACACACACACACACCCCACCCACATACCCAACCAACCACACACACTCCATACAAAACCCCCCAACACACACACACCCCACACCACACATACATACTCTTTCTGCTACACTCCACACACACCACACACACACACCTCTATTGCGCTCACATCTGTCTCTGTGGTTCTGATTTAGTGACCACATCTGGTTCACACCAGTGGTCTGGATTCTGAGCGCCTGGGGGGTGGGGGGGGTCTGAGAGCCTGTCACACCTGATGAATGAGAGCCTGTCACACCTGATGAATGGCTGGCTTTGGGGGGGGGGGGGGGGGGGTCTTGAAAAAGGAGGGGCAGGAATAAAGGTTTGGCAAATGATGAAAAAAGTGGGAATTTTCTGAGGAGCATAAACGTAAATCAACCTGGCACACCAATGGTGTTACTGTGGGAAAGAAGAGGAGAGTGGAGCAGGGAGGAAAAGAGAGGAGGAGAGGAGCGTGGAGGAGAAGAGAGGAGAGTAGATGAAAGGAGAGGAGGTATGAAGAGGAGGAGAAGAGAGGAGAGTAGATGAAAGGAGAGGAGGTATGAAAAGGAGGAGAAGAGCGGAGGAGAGGAGGTTCCTGTCCCGGGGGGGGGGGGGGGGGGGGTGTTAGTAACCATAATAAAAAGTAATCATAGACAACACAGTCTTAGTCTTCCCCACTCCTGGAGCCCACAGATAATGTTCTATAAGCTCATAGACATATCCCTGTATTTGACCATTCAACTCAAGCACAGCATTCCTCTGGAAGGCCAACAATACTATTCTCCCTGCTGGGCCATTTATAAATTACCTTTCGGCCTAAAGCATCTTATTTTGTCCTCTTAGAACAAGCGCCAAAAAATAAATAGTGAGATATTATGTCTACTCGGCGCATATAGTAGCCCTACTCCTTCAAAGCGCTGTGTGGACGTCAAACGATCCTTCCGGCGTTAGGACCCCGTGGTGGCACTGTCCCGTTGGGCATGCCGAACACTCATATTTACAATAAATAGTCTCTTAACCTGGAGTTGAAGGAGTCCCCCGGTCCGAAAGTGACTAAATTGACCACGGCTTCAAATTGTAGAAGGGGGAGCACGGGGCTGAGATAGTCTCTTATAACCCACACCCTACCTAACCCTAACTCTTATAAATATTCTACTAGCGGCCGTGAGTTGATGCTGTCCCCTGGCGTGCGTAACGCAGAGGAGCATATCGTAACCGTTTTTTAGTGAAGGGAAAGAAGGACACGGGGAAGCTCTGTAAACTCGTTATATTTTTGGTGGAAACTTCTCGATAATAGTCAACTTACTTCACCTTTTTTTACACCTTGTTTTCACTGTCCTGCAATAGACTGAAACGCATGTGTTAAAAACACAGTTAAGTTTTCGCTTCCAAATCGACTCGCTTCTCGTGCCAGGACGGGTTAACCTTCTTCGTCAGGGAAGTCAATGCACAGTTCATCGGGATTTTAAATCTTCCTTCACACAGAGAAATCAAAGACGGACTTGTGTCGAGCGCAGAACTGGCCACAGTTGGGAAGCCCAGCGTTCTGATGCGGGGCGCAAACCCGCGGCACGCTTTACGTCTGTGTTGTTCAGCTGGATATAGCGAACTCGTTGGTTTTATATTGTTGTTCTTCACAAAAAAATTGTGCTTAATTTGAGAGCCGTTTAGTGGGCGTTTGGTTAGCTTTACGCACTAGTTGTCGGGGCATTTATTATGAAGTTATAGGGAATGTCATATTACTGCTTCCCCCTGCGGTGCCTTTATAACGGATTATACAGATCATTTCGCTTTCAAGGTACATTAATGGATTTTCAAGTGACATTTAAGGGTCGCTGATACTAGAAACGACATCTAGAATAACATAAGGCTTCGGCAGGCACGTTAAGTGTAAATATTTCTTCCTTTTTTCCATTTGGGGTAAATAATGTAAGTGTTTTTTTCCATTTTGTTTAACTTCCCACAACTCGTTTCGTTCATCTAAAAAAAAAAAAAATTCAAAAGGCTGCTGTACTATTTGATTTGATAAAGATGAACTACTACATTTTAAGTCTAATCTTGACCTTGGATGTAGCCACAGTGGCCGTCAGTTTGTCAACATGTAGTACGCTGGATATGGACCAGTTTATGAAGAAGCGGATAGAGGCGATCCGAGGGCAGATTCTGAGCAAGCTGAAGCTCACGAGCCCCCCTGAGAACTTTCCCGAGCCCGAGGAGGTGTCCCGGGACATCGTCGCCATCTATAACAGCACGCGGGACCTGTTGCAAGAAAAAGCCAACGAACGGGCAGCGACGTGCGAGCGCCAGCGGAGCGAGGAGGAGTACTACGCGAAGGAGGTGCACAAAATCGACATGCAGCCCTTCTATCCCTCTGAGAGTAAGTGTCTGTCTCTCTCTGTGTGTGCGTGTTTTCGTGAGCGCGTCCGTGTGTATGTGCGCTCACGCGTAGCGATTTAACACATTTTTCCCAAATGTGTCTATAAAAAGGCATATTTTACCCCAGTAGCAGTGAATGTCTAAATGATTTGCAGTTGCCTCTTTGTGTGTATCACGTGTGTTTGATTATTTTGGAAAAAAACAATTCCCTGTCTTGGCCCAGGCTAGGGAAACCACAGCCTCTAAGAGAGAGGCCATACATCAACCCAAAAGTAGCCTGACGTGAACTTCTTCTCTTGAGATAGGTGGAATGGTTTCCTCCAGCCGGGCTCCCGGCGCCGTTGTGAGAAGTTGTTATTGTATAACTAGCAGGCAGCCCGGGCGTCGTAGACTACAATGGGTCACTGATCTAACCTTGGTGCCTTTGCGCTCCCTGAGAAAGGCTACCTTGTCTTTGGTATGTGGGTAAACATGCAGCGGTTTAGACGCAAGTTTATTAATGTTATGTTATTAGTCTGCCTGTTCCTGCGTGTGTCTGTGTATGCGGACAAAGACGGCAATATACCCCCACAGCACCGTCTAACTAAGAAAACAGAAAGGAAGACAAAATACTATAAAATAGGGCTCAGATCTCAGTTTTTACTTTTTTACAACATTGTGTGAGTGTGTGTGTGAGAGAGAGAGAGCGAGAGAGAAGGCATGAGTGTGTGAGTCTGTGTGTATGACCATTTACCCACAAACTTTAAAGTTTGATAAAAAGTTGTGTGGCAGCTCAGTCCAACTCAAACTCCACAATTACACAAGGTTGTGTTTCCACAGCCACTCACAGACCTAACTTATAACATTTACACACACATGCAGTCTGTCAATCTAATGATTGAAAGATATATTTATTTATATTTCTAAAGTATATTTGATATGCCCTAATGTATATTTGATATGCCATAAGGTATATTTTATATGGCCTACGGTATATTTATTTTATATTCCACAAGTAATATTTTATATTCCCTAAGGTATATTTGATATGCCCTAAGGTATATTTATTTTATATACCCTAAGGTATATTTATTTTATATTCCCTAAGGTATATTTGATATGCCCTAAGGTATATTTATTTTATATACCCTAAGGTATATTTATTTTATATTCCCTAAGGTATATTTTATATTCCCTAAAGTATATTTGATATGCCCTAAGGTATATTTATTTTATATACCCAGCCTAAGGTATATTTATTTTATATTCCCTAAGGTATATTTTATATTCCCTAAGGTATATTTGATATGCCCTAAGGTATGTTTTGCATAAAATGTTATGCTTGGCCCTGCCCATTGTATAAATATCCTTAATATGAATAGGACTGTCCTGGAGCCAATGGCAGGCAGGAAGGCATTCACAGGATATAAATAATAGTGTGTCAACATCTCAAGAAAAAGGACAGATTATTTTAGAATAACGCCTTATTAATCTCAACTTCTAACGTTGCAGTACTCCTGCCATCTCAGAGACCTGGAGACGGGGAGAGGAGGAGTGAGGGAGATAAAGAGGGTGAGAGTGAAAAGAAAGAGAAGGGGGAGGCGGGGGGGAGTGAAATCACCAGTTAGCCTGGGACTATGTGTGGTACCACTCATCTCTGAAGGCAATTGGAGAATCAGTTTGTGTGTGTGTGACTCAGTGTCAAAGTGCCAGTTACGTAACAATGCTCACAGACCGAAACACACAAGCACACAAACACTAATTACCCAACTATACTCGCTCAACTATACACATACACACGCACCCCCTCATACATACACCCCCTCACACATCCCTTCCCAAGTCAAAGTTAAAACAGTATGTTCCGACCTCTCTGGGTCTCAGCTGTTGAAGTTTCTGAGCCCAGCTTACATGCTGCTCGTTGAACACACCCTCTGCTCCCTGAACACACCCTCAGCTCCCTGAACACACCCTCTGCTCCTTAAACAAACACACCCTCTGCTCCCTGAACACACCCTCTGCTCCCTGAACACACCCTCTGCTCCTTAAACAAACACACCCTCTGCTCCCTGAACACACCCTCTGCTCCCTGAACACACCCGCTGCTCCCTGAACACACCCTCTGCTCCCTGAACACACCCTCTGCTCCCTGAACACACCCTCTGTTTCTTAAACACACCCTCAGCTCCCTGAACACACCCTCTGCTCCTTAAACACATCCTCAGCTCCCTGAACACACCCTCAGCTCCCTGAACACGCCCTCAGCTCCCTGAACACGCCCTCAGCTCCCTGAACACGCCCTCTGCTCCTTAAACACATCCTCAGCTCCCTGAACACACCCTCAGCTCCCTGAACACGCCCTCAGCTCCCTGAACACGCCCTCTGCTCCTTAAACACACTGTCTGCTCCCTGAACACACCCTCAGCTCCCTGAACACACCCTCTGCTCCTTAAACACATCCTCAGCTCCCTGAACACGCCCTCAGCTCCCTGAACACGCCCTCAGCTCCCTGAACACGCCCTCAGCTCCCTGAACACGCCCTCTGCTCCTTAAACACACCGTCTGCTCCCTGAACACACCCACTGCTCCCTGAACACACCCTCTGCTCCCTGAACACACCCTCTGCTCCCTGAACACACCCTCTGCTCCCTGAACACACCCTCTGCTCCCTGAACACACCCTCTGCTCCCTGAACACACCCTCTGCTCCATGAACACACCCTCTGCTCCCTGAACACACCCTCTGCTCCCTGAACACACCCTCTGCTCCCTGAACACACCCTCTGCTCCCTGAACACACCCTCTGCTCCCTGAACACACCCTCTGCTCCATGAACACACCCTCAGATCCTTGAACACACCCTCAGCTCCCTGAACACACCCTCTGCTCCCTGAACACACCCTCTGCTCCCTGAACACACCATCTGCTCCCTGAACACACTGCTCCCTGAACACACTGCTCCCTGAACACACCCTCTGCTCCTTAAACACACCATCTGCTCCTTGAACACACCCTCTGCTCCTTAAACACGCCATCTGCTCCATGAACACACCCTCAGCTCCCTGAACACACCCTCTGCTCCCTGAACACACCCTCTGCTCCATGAACACACCCTCAGATCCTTGAACACACCCTCAGCTCCCTGAACACACCCTCTGCTCCCTGAACACACCCTCTGCTCCCTGAACACACCATCTGCTCCCTGAACACACTGCTCCCTGAACACACCCTCTGCTCCTTAAACACACCATCTGCTCCTTGAACACACCCTCTGCTCCTTAAACACGCCATCTGCTCCATGAACACACCCTCAGCTCCCTGAACACACCCTCTGCTCCCTGAACACGCCCTCAGCTCCCTGAACACGCCCTCAGCTCCCTGAACACGCCCTCTGCTCCTTAAACACATCCTCAGCTCCCTGAACACACCCTCAGCTCCCTGAACACGCCCTCAGCTCCCTGAACACGCCCTCTGCTCCTTAAACACACTGTCTGCTCCCTGAACACACCCTCAGCTCCCTGAACACACCCTCTGCTCCTTAAACACATCCTCAGCTCCCTGAACACGCCCTCAGCTCCCTGAACACGCCCTCAGCTCCCTGAACACGCCCTCAGCTCCCTGAACACGCCCTCTGCTCCTTAAACACACCGTCTGCTCCCTGAACACACCCACTGCTCCCTGAACACACCCTCTGCTCCCTGAACACACCCTCTGCTCCCTGAACACACCCTCTGCTCCCTGAACACACCCTCTGCTCCCTGAACACACCCTCTGCTCCCTGAACACACCCTCTGCTCCATGAACACACCCTCTGCTCCCTGAACACACCCTCTGCTCCCTGAACACACCCTCTGCTCCCTGAACACACCCTCTGCTCCCTGAACACACCCTCTGCTCCCTGAACACACCCTCTGCTCCATGAACACACCCTCAGATCCTTGAACACACCCTCAGCTCCCTGAACACACCTTCTGCTCCCTGAACACACCCTCTGCTCCCTGAACACACCATCTGCTCCCTGAACACACTGCTCCCTGAACACACTGCTCCCTGAACACACCCTCTGCTCCTTAAACACACCATCTGCTCCTTGAACACACCCTCTGCTCCTTAAACACGCCATCTGCTCCATGAACACACCCTCAGCTCCCTGAACACACCCTCTGCTCCCTGAACACACCCTCTGCTCCATGAACACACCCTCAGATCCTTGAACACACCCTCAGCTCCCTGAACACACCCTCTGCTCCCTGAACACACCCTCTGCTCCCTGAACACACCATCTGCTCCCTGAACACACTGCTCCCTGAACACACCCTCTGCTCCTTAAACACACCATCTGCTCCTTGAACACACCCTCTGCTCCTTAAACACGCCATCTGCTCCATGAACACACCCTCAGCTCCCTGAACACACCCTCTGCTCCCTGAACACACCCTCTGCTCCCTGAACACACCCTCTGCTCCCTGAACACACCCTCTGCTCCCTGAACACACCCTCTGCTCCCTGAACACACCCTCTGCTCCATGAACAAACCCTCTGCTCCCTGAACACACCCTCTGCTCCTTAAACACACCCTATGCTCCCTGAACACACCCTCTGCTCCCTGAACACACCCTCTGCTCCTTAAACACACCCTCTGCTCCATGAACACACCCTCTGCTCCCTAAACACACCCTCTGCTCCCTGAACACACCCTCTGCTCCTTAAACACACCCTATGCTCCCTGAACACACCCTCTGCTCCCTGAACACACCCTCTGCTGCCTGAACACACCCTCTGCTCCTTAAACACGCCATCTGCTCCTTGAACACACCCTCTGCTCCCTGAACACACCCTCTGCTCCCTGAACACACCCTCTGCTCCCTGAACACACCCTCAGCTCCTTGCTGCTCTGGTCTGCCTGTGAACACAGTGACCCCAGTCCAGGTGGAGAGGGGGGGGGGGGTTAGAGAACCCTGGCGTCTTCTCTCTACTGAGTCAGCTGATGTTAGGACATTATATGTATCCAGTGAGTGAGAGAGAGTGAGTGTGTGACTTCTACAAAGAGGAATTTAAACTATAGCCTACTGGGTGAAGTGCAGCATCATTCAGCAGCAAGGCTGGGGGGTGTTTTAGCGAAGGACTAATTCAGTCTGAATGTTGACAAGATTGACAGCTGTGTGTGTGTATTTGTTTGTGTGTGTGTGTGGATGTGTGTTTGTGATGTGTGTGTGTTTTGGTGGAGGAGTGTGAAGAGTAAATGGATATTATAAGGAGGCAGTTGAAGGTTGTGTCACCAAAACAAGTTCAATGTTAACATCCACTTACCCCTGGAAAGCCCAACATACCCTACACCAAGTTTCACTAGGGGACGAACTTGGCTTAACCACTAACCTGTCATGATGTGGAGTTACAGAGCAGTTCTTACATAAAATTGTTTTTACTACAGGTATGGTTATGTAGCTACATGTAAAGTGTTGCCCAAGATTAATCTAAATGTTCTCAAGACGCACTTGTTTCGGGAGTACAACGGTACTTGGGAATGATTTGCTGGACCTGATGTTAGTTTCCTCCAGGATCACAAATGACTCTTATTGAGAGACTTGTTGCTCTCGTTGGTTAGTTGTTGATTTAAAATTCTTGTACTCGCTGTGAAATATATTATTGTTGCTTGCTTTTATACAGGTACACTCTTGCACTTTGAGGTTCATGTTGTTTAATTGTAACTTGTTTAACTACATGCTCTTGTGGTTCTGGCCTTTGGCACTTATTTTGGTTTTTCACAATGTATGCTTCATGTTTTGGCTACCCGCAATGATTAGGGCTATCTCGTTGTTATGATCAGTGACCTATGCACTTTTGTAAAGCTCTCTCTTGGAAGTCGCTTTGGATAAAAGCGTCTGCTAAATGAATAAATGTTCTGGCCTTGAAAGGACATTGATCAGACTGTGACACCTTCTCCTAGATGTGGGCAAGCTGCCATTGTGAAACTGAGCTCCCAGAGTCCCCCAGCCTGGCAGCTTTCTCTCCAGGGTCTACAGCACATGCATACATACACAACAGACAGACAACACGCACAACTACGCACACACACACTCTTGCATGCACACACACAGACAGCACACCCATTAGTGTGCAGCCCAGCTTGAAGCCTGCAGATCCCAGGTTCAAATCCCCCCCTGTATGTCATGTTGGATAAAAGTGCCTGCTAAATAAATACACAATTCTGCTAAATAAATACACAATTCTGCTAAATACACAATTCTGCTAAATTAATACATCATTCTTCGAACAGAATACATGAATCAGGAACAGGACAGTGGAACTGTGCTGATCTTGCTGAAGTCTGGTGATAAACTCTGTCTGGCAGCCCTCTGCTCCTACTGTCAGGTGTGTGTGCTGTGTGGACACATTCCTGTGGCGAGGGAGCGGAGCCCCATGAAAGACCCTCTTGTCTGGCCCGACCTGAGAGGGATTCTCTATCGCCTTACAGCAGGACGGAAGGATGTGCCACTTTTATAATAGGAAGCAGACAGTGTTAGACCTTGAACTCTAGAGAAATGCACGTTAGGAATATCACTGCTTTAATGACGATTTAACGTGTGTGTGTGTTTACTGGACTGGATCTGTGTGTGTGTTTGTGTGGTTGCTGTGTTCTTTGTGCTGAAGAACTGGGTGGTTAGGGCTCTTTATCAGCATAGTTTAATGTTCTATCAACGTTGCTAATGAAAACAGCAGAAAGGGCACTTCATAACAGCACCCTTTTCCATTGGAAGGAAGGGCACGGGAACAGTCAAGTTTAGACCATTGTAAGGGCACCTTATAGGGCACTGCATCACACTGTAAGGGCACCTTATAGGGTACTGCATCACATTGTAAGGGCACCTTATAGGGCACTGTAAGGGCACCTTATAGGGTACTGTAAGGGCACCTTATAGGGTACTGCATCACATTGTAAGGGCACCTTATAGGGTACTGCATCACATTGTAAGGGCACCTTATAGGGCACTGTAAGGGCACCTTATAGGGTACTGTAAGGGCACCTTATAGGGTACTGCATCACATTGTAAGGGCACCTTATAGGGCACTGCATCACATTGTAAGGGCACCGCATCACATTGTAAGGGCACCTTATAGGGTACTGCATCACATTGTAAGGGCACCTTATAGGGCACTGTAAGGGCTTAACCCTTGTGCTGCCTTCGGGTCACAAGACCCAAAGGTTCATAACGAACCATCGTTGTGTTTGCCCAATTTTACCCAATACAAAAACAAATAAAAATATTTTTATTTTAACCTTTTCAAATTGAAAACGGAGACGATCTTTTGATTAAAGTTCCTTAACCTCTGTTGTCAATATCGCCAATAAAAAGTAAATACTGTTACGAAGCATTTGTTTGTAGGTAACGAACGATAGACGTAGCTAGTTTCGCCGTTCTATGGCAGCTACAGTACTGTATGATGACAGTCGTAGCTAACGTTGTAAGCACTCGTCACTAGAATGGCCATAACTTTAAAACAAAAGATCATATTTCAAATCTGTCTGCTGTTCTACATTGCCCACACAATTATGTATATATATCAACTCTAACATGGCCTGTATCTTGTATTGAAAGTGCTCGAAATTAGCTTGTCTAATGTATGGTGGACTGAGAAAACATATTTGTCAAAGCGGAGCGAGCGGATGTCGTGGGAGAATTCCTACTGTGTTAGATTTACTGCTTCAAATTGAAAACGGAGAAGAAATTTAGAGTAAAGACAAGTTTCTTAACGTCTGTGTTCAATATCGTCAACTAAAAGTAAAAACTTTTCAGTTACGAAATTTTTGTTCGTAGTAACGCCAGCTGCAGTAAACCTTTCGTGACCCCGGTTTGGCTGTTCGTGACAGTCGGATATGACAGTGTTGAGCCTCGATTTTTGCAGATTTCTGTGAAACTTTCTTAAAGAAAAATAATCTAGCTAGATTATGTACACTTTAAATTCAATGTACATACCTTGTTTGGCCAATTTGGTCGATTGTAGAAAAAAGTAGAACCGTTTTTAGTTATGGAGAGCCATCACGCTAGCTTGGAATTGCGTTATCCCACTCATCACTTCAGTGGTCATAACTTTTAAACAAAATAGTCTATCTTAAATCTGTCTGCTGTTCTGAATTCACGACAAACGTACGCACATTTCATACGCTCTAACCTATCCTCTATCTTGTAGTGAAAGTGGTTAAAAATGAGGTTTTCTAAAAAAGTAATGCAGACGGAGAAGACTTTTGTCAGAATGGCTCCGTGAAATCGTCTTGATAAAGGATGATTTGCTTAACATGATCATATAAATATTTACATCATTAGAAAGCCCTAACTCTTGTCTTCAAAATGGTATGAACAGTTCAGGTATATTATTTGAAAAAGTCTGCATATTCAGGCAGGAAAGTGTTAAACAGTGTCAAAAATTGACGCGGTGAGAAACAGTCAGTGCATGACGTCACAATTGAATTTGACTTGAACATTCTGAACCATTGAAACCCATTCATTTTTTTTAGCACTTTAAACTTTAATACCTTAAAAACTTTAAAAGTTATCAATGAGAAAAGTAATAGCACACTAGAGCAGTTCAGACTTTATCAAATGAAGTTTGAACGGTGTTTCTAGCTTAAACGGTGTGAAAGGAGTAGACGACGGAAAAAAGTGGGAGGAAAATAAAAAAAACTAGAGAAAAAAAAAAAAAATTGTAGGGTGTGCTTGCTTGCGTCGGTTGCACAGGCGTCCGTTTTTGAATGACATTTTTACAACTGATATTTCTGTATATTTTATATAAAAATGCATACTTATTATTTATAAAGATTACATAGATTTAAAAGCATTTTTTTTTGCTGCTCATTTACAACTGAAAATACGAGTGAAGTATAGAATGAAATAGATGTCTTCTCATTTCCCCTGCAAGAGGCAGCCTCAACGTTGAATCAAAACGAATACATTTGGCAGACCGGTGTAAAAATTGACCTAATCTCTATGACTTAAACGTCATTTTAAGTGTTTCCCTTCTCATGATATTTTCAGGCATTTAGCCTACTCATTGCATTCATTCATTAATAAAGAACCCCCTTTTAAGATTATTCTACGACGTTACCCGGTAGTAGAAGATGGAATCGCGATTCAAACAGTACCATCTGCTAACTGAAAATATGCCCCCCAAAACGTAAATAAGCTTGACATTTATTTAGTGGAAAATCGCTCATTCATAAAAAGCTCACTGGTAGCGATCATTGTCAGTAACAACGCAAAATGCGATATAGCCCTGTGTGGAGAATCTGCCCCGGTAAATTGTACTACTACTGTACAGTACTAGACTACTGCTGTGTTCGTCTTGGTAGCGATTGCGTTGGTTGAATTGGATTTAACGTTCCGTTGTACGGTTTAAGCTGAAATTAATTATTTTCATGAACAGATTGACAACGTTTAGGCTGTGGCAATGAAGTTCAGGTTAGTAGTTAGATAGACTTTTGATTTAAGTAAGGAGAGTGCCGAACATGTTCTGTCGCCGTTTGACTTCCTAAACAGCTGTTTAGTGTAGATGTTTTTGTAGTGTGCCAAAGGTAGTCACGCGTGTTTTCGTGACGTTAGTGACGCAGTGACGTTAGTAACGTCAGTGACTGTGGCTAGCAAATTAGCCACCGTTAGCTTCACTTTTCGCCACAAAAACTTAACTTAGGCCTAAACCATGCAATGGTACGTAAATTCCAATAGAAGCAACTCAATCGCTACCAAGACGAAACTTTTGGTTGGTTTGTGTCTGTGTGTGTGTGTGCAGATACGTGTGCAGATGTGTTTGTGTGTGTGTGACAGAAATGACTTGTGAAAACGGCCAAAAACATAAAGACTAACAAACGGGGGGAGCCGAGTCCAGTTCTGGAGGTCAGGTTCTGGAGGTCAGGTTCTGGAGGTCAGGTTCTGGAGGTCAGGTTCTGGAGGTCCAGTTCTGGAGGTCAGGTTCCGGAGGTCAGGTTCTGGAGGTCAGGTTCTGGTCTCCATCACACCAACACACCCAGAGGCTCTGGACTGGGGTTGCACTGTGTGTGTGTGTGTGTGTGTGCAGGTCTGAGTGTGTGTGAGTACAGGTGTGTGTGTGTGCAGGTCTGAGTGTGTGTGAGTACAGGTGTGTGTGTGTGCAGGTCTGAGTGTGTGCAGGTGTGAGTGTGTGTGTGTGCAGGTGTGAGTGTGTGTGAGTACAGGTGTGTGTGTGAGTGTTTGCTGGTGTGTATGTGTGTGTGTGTGCAGGTATGTGTGTGCAGGTGTGTGTGTACTGTCTCTTTCCTATTTCATATGTTCCAATCCTACTCTCCTCCTCTGTGATGGAGGGTTAGGGTTAGGGATGGAGGGAACATGTATTGAGTTTTTTGTCTGTCTGACTGTCTGATTGTCTGTCTGCCTGTCTGTCTGACTGTCTGTGTGTGTGTGTGTCTGTCTGTCTGTGTGTCTGGCTGACTAAGTGACTTACTGAATGTCTGGCTATTTGGCTGGTAAAGTGACTTACTGACTGGTTGTCTGTCTGAAAGACTGACTGGCTGGCTGACTGACTAGTAAACTGACTGACTGGCTGACTGACCGGAGGAATATCTTGCTGGCTGACTAGCTGGCTGGCTGACTGGCTGGCTGGAGGACTAACTAACTGGCTAACAGATTAATCCAGTCTGCAGCATTGAGCTTCTGCCAAGCAGCATTGCGTAACTGAGGGAGAGAAAGAGAGAGCAAGGAGGAGAAAGAGAGATAAAGAGAGACAGAGAGAGAGAAAAGGAGGGTTCATCCAGTGCTGTCCGTGTTGTTCAAGGCCACAACAGCATCAACAACCTCTGGAGTAATGCTGCTCTACTGGGAAAGCTGCTCTCTCCTGACTCCCTGCTGCTCTCTCCTGACTCCCTCTCACTGCTGCTCTCTCCTGACTCCCTGCTGCTCTCTCCTGACTCCCTCTCACTGCTGCTCTACTGGGAAAGCTGCTCTCTCCTGACTCCCTGCTGCTCTCTCCTGACTCCCTGCTGCTCTCTCCTTACTCCCTCTCACTGCTGCTCTCTCCTGACTCCCTGCTGCTCTCTCCTGACTCCCTCTCACTGCTGCTCTCTCCTGACTCCCTGCTGCTCTCTCCTGACTCCCTCTCACTGCTGCTCTCTCCTGACTCCCTGCTGCTCTCTCCTGACTCCCTCTCACTGCTGCTCTACTGGGAAAGCTGCTCTCTCCTGACTCCCTGCTGCTCTCTCCTGACTCCCTGCTGCTCTCTCCTGACTCCCTCTCACTGCTGCTCTCTCCTGACTCCCTGCTGCTCTCTCCTGACTCCCTGCTGCTCTCTCCTGACTCCCTCTCACTGCTGCTCTACTGGGAAAGCTGCTCTCTCCTGACTCCCTGCTGCTCTCTCCTGACTCCTTGCTGCTCTCTCCTGACTCCCTCTCACTGCTGCTCTCTCCTGACTCCCTGCTGCTCTCTCCTGACTCCCTGCTGCTCTCTCCTGACTCCCTCTCACTGCTGCTCTCTCCTGACTCCCTGCTGCTCTCTCCTGACTCCCTCTCACTGCTGCTCTCTCCTGACTCCCTGCTGCTCTTTCCTGACTCCCTGCTGCTCTCTCCTGACTCCCTCTCACTGCTGCTCTACTGGGAAAGCTGCTCTCTCCTGACTCCCTGCTGCTCTCTCCTGACGCCCTGCTGCTCTCTCCTGACTCCCTGCTGCTCTCTCCTGACTCCCTGCTGCTCTCTCCTGACTCCCTCTCACTGCTGCTCTCTCCTGACTCCCTCTCACTGCTGCTCTCTCCTGACTCCCTGCTGCCCTCTCCTCACTCCCTCTCACTGCTGCTCTCTCCTGACTCCCTGCTGCTCTCTCCTGACTCCCTGCTGCTCTCTCCTGACGCCCTGCTGCTCTCTCCTGACTCCCTGCTGCTCTCTCCTGACTCATTTACATTCACATTTATTCATTTAGCAGACGCTTTTATCCAAAGCGACTTCCAAGAGAGAGCTTTACAAAGTGCATAGGTCACTGATCATAACAACGAGATAGCCACAAAACATTGCGAGTAACCAAAACATGAAGCACACATTGTGAACAACCAACGTAAGTGCAAAGGGAAGAACCATAAGAGCATGTAGTTAAACAAGTTACAATTAAACAACATGAACTGCTATAAGTGCAAGTGTACCTGTGAAAAAAAAAAGAAACAAAGGAAAAGACAAGCAACAATAATAAAAAAAACAATATATCACAGCGAGTACAAACCATTTTAAATCAGTTACCACTAACCACAAGAGCAACAAGTCTCTGAGCAAGAGTCATTGTGATCCTTGAGGAAACTAACATCGGGTCAAGCGAACCATTCCGAAGTACCGTTGTAGTCCCGGAACAAGTGCGTCTTGAGCCTTTTCTTGAAGGTGGAGACACAGTCAGTGTCTCTGATGGAGGTGGGGAGTTGATTCCACCACTGGGGGGCCAGACAAGAGAAGAGATTGTGTTGGGACCGGGCGGTCTTGAGCGGTGGGACCACCAGGCGGTTGTCTGAAAAAGACCGTAGGTGATGGGTGGGGGTGTAAGGCTGCAGCTGAGACTTGATGTAGACGGGTGCAGTCCCGTTCACTGCTCGGAAGGTCAATACCAGGGTCTTGAATCTGATACAGGCCATGATAGGTAGCCAGTGGAGAGAGATGAGGAGCGGGGTAACATGGGAGTGTCTGGGTAGATTGACTCCCTCTCACTGCTGCTCTCTCCTGACTCCCTGCTGCTCTCTCCTGACTCCCTCTCACTGCTGCTCTCTCCTGACTCCCTGCTGCTCTCTCTTGACTCCCTGCTGCTCTCTCCTGACTCACTGCTGCTCTCTCCTGATTCCCTCTCACTGCTGCTCTACTGGTAAAGCGTGAGTGAGTGTTGGGGTGTGGTGGCAGTGTGTTGGGGTGGTGGCAGTGTGCTGGGGTGGTGGCAGTGTGTTGGTGTGATGGCAGTGTGTTGGGGTCTGGTGGCAGTGTGTTGGGGTGGTGGCAGTGTGTTGGGGTGGTGGCAGTGTGTTGGGGTGTGGTGGCAGTGTGTTGGTGTGATGGCAGTGTGTTGGGGTGTGGTGGCAGTGTGTTGGGGTGTGATGGCAGTGTGTTGGGGTGTGGTGGCAGTGTGTTGGGGTGGTGGCAGTGTGTTGGGGTGGGGTGGCAGTGTGTTGGGGTGGTGGCAGTGTGTTGGTGTGTGGTGGCAGTGTGTTGGTGTGATGGCAGTGTGTTGGGGTGTGGTGGCAGTGTGTTGGGGTGTGATGGCAGTGTGTTGGTGTGATGGCAGTGTGTTGGTGTGATGGCAGTGTGTTGGGGTGGTGGCAGTGTTTTGGGGTGTGGTGGCAGTGTGTTGGGGTGTGGTAACAGTGTGTTGGGGTGGTGTCAGTGTGTTGGGGTGTGGTGGCAATGTTTTGGGGTGTGGTGGCAGTGTGTTGGGGTGGTGGCAGTGTTTTGGGGTGTGGTGGCAGTGTGTTGGTGTGATGGCAGTGTGTTGGGGTGTGGTGGCAGTGTGTTGGGGTGTGGTGGCAGTGTGTTGGTGTGATGGCAGTGTTTTGGGGTGTGGTGGCAGTGTGTTGGGGTGGTGGCAGTGTGTTGGGGTGTGGTGGCAGTGTGTTGGTGTGATGGCAGTGTGTTGGTGTGGTGGCAGTGTGTTGGGGTGGTGGCAGTGTGTTGGGGTGTGGTGGCAGTGTGTTGGTGTGATGGCAGTGTGTTGGTGTGGTGGCAGTGTTTTGGGGTGTGATGGCAGTGTGTTGGGGTGTGGTGGCAGTGTGTTGGGGTGTGGTGGCAGTGTGTTGGGGTGTGGTGGCAGTGTGTTGGTGTGATGGCAGTGTTTTGGGGTGTGGTGGCAGTGTGTTGGGGTGGTGGCAGTGTGTTGGGGTGTGGTGGCAGTGTGTTGGTGTGATGGCAGTGTGTTGGTGTGGTGGCAGTGTGTTGGGGTGGTGGCAGTGTGTTGGGGTGTGGTGGCAGTGTGTTGGTGTGATGGCAGTGTGTTGGTGTGGTGGCAGTGTTTTGGGGTGTGGTGGCAGTGTGTTGGGGTGGTGGCAGTGTGTTGGGGTGGTGGCAGTGTGTTGGGGTGTGATGGCAGTGTGCTGGGGTGTGGTGGCAGTGTGTTGGGGTGGTGGCAGTGTGTTGGGGTGTGGTGGCAGTGTGTTGGGGTGTGGGGGCAGTGTGCTGGGGTGTGGTGGCAGTGTGCTGGGGTGTGATGGCAGTGTGTTGGGGTGTGGTAACAGTGTGTTGGGGTGGTGTCAGTGTGTTGGGGTGTGGTGGCAGTGTGTTGGGGTGTGGTGGCAGTGTGTTGGGGTGGTGGCAGTGTGCTGGGGTGTGGTGGCAGTGTGTTGGGGTGTGATGGCAGTGTGTTGGGGTGTGGTAACAGTGTGTTGGGGTGGTGTCAGTGTTTTGGGGTGTGGTGGCAGTGTGTTGGTGTGATGGCAGTGTGTTGGGGTGTGGTGGCAGTGTGTTGGTGTGATGGCAGTGTGTTGGGGTGTGGTGGCAGTGTGTTGGTGTGATGGCAGTGTTTTGGGGTGTGGTGGCAGTGTGTTGGTGTGATGGCAGTGTGTTGGGGTGTGGTGGCAGTGTGTTGGTGTGATGGCAGTGTTTTGGGGTGTGGTGGCAGTGTGTTGGGGTGGTGGCAGTGTGTTGGGGTGTGGTGGCAGTGTGTTGGGGTGTGGGGGCAGTGTGCTGGGGTGTGGTGGCAGTGTGCTGGGGTGTGATGGCAGTGTGTTGGGGTGTGGTAACAGTGTGTTGGGGTGGTGTCAGTGTGTTGGGGTGTGGTGGCAATGTGTTGGGGTGTGGTGGCAGTGTATTAGGGTGTGGTGGCAGCAAAGTTGCCTTACAGCAGGGTTGAGGGACCAAGTGTGTATCCGTGGGTGGAGCTTCCACATGTGCTGACGTGTATGTTTGCATGTGCAGTTATCTGTGCATAATGTGTAAGTGTGCTGTTTTTGTGTGTGTACGTGCAAATATGTGTGTGTGTGCAGATACATTATGTGTGTATACAGATGTGTGCAGATATGTGTGTGTGAGTGTGTGTGCATGTGTGCAGATGTTTGTGTGTGTGTGTGCATAAATGTGTGTGTGTGCAGATAAGTGTATGTGTGTACAGATATGTGTGTGTGTGCATGTGTGTGCACAAATGTGTGTGTGAGTGTGCATGTGTGCAGATATATGTGTGTGTGCAGGTATGTGTATATGTGTACAGATATGTGTGTGTGTGCACGTGTGTGCAGAAATGTGTGTGTGTGCAGTTATGTGTGCAGTTTTGTGTGTGTGTGTGCAGTAATGTGTGTGGGTGTTGTTATGTGTGTGTGCAGTTATGTGTGTGTATGTGTGTTTGTGTGTGCATTTATGTGTGTGTGTGCACTTATGTTTGTGTGTGCAGTTATGTGTGTGTGTGTGCGTACGTGTGTGTGTACATGTGTGTGTGTGTGAGTGTGTGTGTTGCTGGGAAGAAGGCTGAGAGGACTGGCAGGCCTGGGTGGAGGCTCTACAAAGCACTGGCTATTTTTAGTCCCTGGATTATGTGTGGAGTTGTTTTCAATTTGCTATTGGCAGGTGACATCCACAGGCACCCAGACAGGAGAGAATCTCTCCTTTCTACCAACTACCATCTCAAACTCCCTTTCACTCTCTCTACCTCTATATCTCTCCATCTCTCTCTCTGTTCTTCTTCCCAGTCCATCCAGCAAGGCACCCTCCCCTCCCTGTCTCTGTGTAGTCCTCTCAGAGGGGGAACAGGCTGTGCCTTCCCAGGTCTAGCCCAGGGGGAATCTGAGAGCATGTCTTACAGAAGTGAGAAATATTCCAAAGTAGGTCACATGCTTTTCTCTCCTGTCTGAACGGGAGCCTGCAGTCAGAGCGTTTGGTCTCAGTTTCCATTTTCAAATGGTGAAAGTGACTGAGGTAGCGAACAGTTGCATCCGGTAATTTTTCAAAGTAATACATTTTGACTTTTCGGGAATTTGAATAAACATTTGGATATTTTCCTCATAATTCATTGGTTGCTAGTCCAGTCCAACATTGAAGACAAAGAATATCTGCTCGTAAAATACATACCACTTAATGTCATATTTTATGAAAGCCACATGTTATGCTATTAAGGTCTCCACAGTAACTGAAATGTTTTAAAATTACATATTGTATGTGTGTGTGTCCGTGTTTGTGTGAGTTTGTGGTTTGTGTGTCTGTGCTTGTGATTGTGTATGTGTGGCTATGAGTGTGTAGGTGCGCATGTGTGTGTGTATCTGTTGCTGTGTGAATGTGAATGTGTATTCGTGCCTGTGTGTGTGTGAGAGCATATGTGTGTGCCCTGCCAACCCTGCAAAAACAATTACAGGTGCTCTTTTGATTTCATAACAACCAGGAAAGATGGTTCAATAATTTCATTTCAAAGTGTTTCATTTAGACCTGGAGGTTTTCCCAGTTCAACACAATCCTCTGAATCTGTGTACCTCTTTCATCCTACCTCTTACCCTCACCCCCAACCCTCTACCTCCTAACTCCTACCTCTTTTCTACTACCTCCTACCCTCACCCCCCTAACCTCTACCCCCTACCCTCTACTTTCTTCATCCTACCCCCTACCCTCTACCTCCTACCTCCTACCCTCTACTTTCTTCATCCTACCCCCTACCCTCTACCTCCTACCTCCTACCTCCTATCCTCTACCTCCTACACTCTACCCCCTACCTCCTACCTACCCTCTACCTCCTACCCCCTACCTCCTACCTATCCTTTACTTCCTACTCCCTACGCTCTACCTCCTACCTTCTACCTCCTACCTACCCTCTACCTCCTACCCTCTACCTCCTACCCTCTACCCCCTACTCTCTACCTCCTACCTCTTACCCTCTACCTCCTACCCTCTACCCCCTACTCTCTACCTCCTACCTCTTACCCTCTACCTCCTACCCCCTACCTTTTACCTTCTACCTCTGTTGTCTAGGCAGAGGAGTGATTCATGGTCTGGGTATTGGTGGAGAGAGAACAGGAAAAATCAGTTTCAGTGCTGAAAGACCCTGATTGAGATGTGGAAATGGGAGTTGGAATATTTTCTTTCTAGAACTGCTACAAAATCACTTAGCTGGCAGAAGCTGGACATCTGTAGAAGTGAACCCTGCCTAAACCACCACACACTCTGCCCAAACCAAACAGTTCAACGTTAAATAGTTTGTTCCTCTCTGCAAGCTCAGATGTTTGCCCACTGCAGGTGCCTCACTGGACAGATCTCAGACATAGGGTTAGGCTAACCGCTCCTGAACTACGTGTCGTTGGAGACACGTGGAGAGATTATTTGGCTGAGGAAAGGACAGTTCGGTTCTCTCCCACCTCCTCAAAAACGTACTGTAATTGAGAAGCTGAGGTGTGAAGGTCTGCAAAGGAAAGAATGCTGATACACTCACAGGTCACAGCACAAGAAGTAGGGATGAGTCACAAGAAGTTGTTGTGTGGGGTCAGGGGAGGTCAGCTGTGTAGACTAAAGGATTCTGCGAGAGGTCATGTTGGCATGAGTCCCTGTTTAGATATGACAAACACTGGAAAGGTTGTGACCCTGGTTTCTAAGTCTTGCTGAGAAGATGCTTCTTAACGGCCAGTGTGTAAACACAGCGTGCTAGCAGGAACTAGCGCGCTAGCAGGAACTAGCACTCTAGCAGGAACTAGCATTCTAGCAGGAACTAGCATGCTAACTGTTTACTCATGGGAAAGGAGTGTTATCTCATGTTCAACACAGCTGTGTTGGGAGTGAGACCAATTCAGGCAGGGAGGGCTTACATGAATGAAGGCCTGGCAGTCGACGCACACACACACACTCATCTTCTCAGGCCAGAGGAGATGGGGTTCAGCAGGGACGGTGTTTAACTGACATGGCCTCTACTGCGTAGCCAGATAAACAGACAGACAGACAGGGAGTTACGTAGATAGGCAGGCAGACAGGCAGGCAGGCAGAGATACAGGCAGACATGCAGGAAGGCAGGAATGAAGGCAGGCAGACAGACAGACAGACAGGCAGGCAGGCAGGAATGAAGGCAGGCAGACAGACAGGCAGGCAGGGAGGCAGGCAGGCAGAGATACAGGCAGAGATACAGGCAGACATGCAGGAAGGCACGAAGGAAGGCAGGCAGGCAGACAGGGAGGCAGGCAGGCAGGGAGGCAGGCAGGCAGAGATACAGGCAGACATGCAGGAAGGCACGAAGGAAGGCAGGCAGGCAGACAGGGAGGCAGGCAGGCAGAGATACAGGCAGGCAGAGATACAGGCAGACAGACAGACAGGCAGACAGGGAGTTGGCTGATGTTCCCCAGACTTCCCAACACCACATCTTTACCATGTGTGTGTGTGGGGGGGAAGTGTGTGTTTGGGGGGGGGGAGGGGGGGCAGTGCGTGTGTGTGTGTGCAAGAGAGGTAGCCCAGCTGCAGTTGAATGTGTCCAGTGTTGTGTTTAAGTGTTTAAGTACAGCAGGCCCATTCATGACAAGATGTGTTTCAGAGGCGTGTGTAAACACCACACCCACCCCCCACCCCCCCACAACCCCCCCCCCCCCCACACCACATCCCCCCTCCACACACACACCCCCACACACCCTCCACACCCCTCTCCCCCACACACACCCTCCACACACCACATCCCCCCTCCACACACACCACATCCCCCACCCTCCACATACACACACACACCACACACCCCCACACACACACCCTCCACACCCACACACCCCCACACACACACCCTCCACACACACACCCCCCCCACACACCACATCCCCCCTCCACACACACACACCACACACCCCCACACACCTCCACACACCACATCCCCCCTCCACACACACACACCACCACACACACCCTCCACACCTCCCCCCACAAACACATCCCCCCTCCACACACACCACGTCCCCCACCCTCCACATACACACACACACACACACCCACCCTCCACACACACACCCCCACCCTCCACACACACACACCCACCATCCACACACACCCTCCACACCCCCCCCCACACACACACACACCCCAAACACCCCCACACACAAACCCCACACACACATACACCCCACACACACACCCACCCTCCACCCCCCCCCCACACACACACACACACCCACCCCACACACACACCCCCACTCACACACCCCCACCCCACATGCCCCCACCCTCCACACACCCCCCCACACACACACACCCCACACACACACACCTCCACACACACACACACTGAAGTGCAACCTACTCTGTTGATGCACAAGAAGGAAACTGGAGAGAGACTAACAGAGGAGAGAGTAGTTGGTCTTGGTTCATCTGCCCTTCTGGTCACTCTGAACTGGTCACTCTGAACTGGTCACTCTGAACTGGTCACTCTGAACCAAGTTGGTGTTGGCTCGGCCACAGCGCTGGTACCCACCAGAAACAGCAAGCGAGGAAGAGAGGCTGAGAGTGAGGCTAAGAGGCTCAGAGAGAGGTTGAGAGAGGGAGAGAGGCTGAGAGAGAGGAAGAGAGAGGGAGTGAGGCTGAGAGAGAGTTAGATAGAGGGAGAGAGAATGAGAGAGTCTGAGAGAGAGGGTAAGAGAGAGGATTGCGCACGCTGTGATACTTTAGTTTACGTCATATTTACAAAACCTGCAGGTCATCGGGTTATCAGCGCCTTTCTCCGCCCGCTATACCGTACATTGCGAGCATTTAAACGCGCAATTGAATGGGCCTTCTTCTCTCTTTCTATCATGGATCAGCCACCAAAGTCAAAACAGCCATGACTGTTTGAAATGATCCTGATGTCAATATTTGTAATGTAGCAAGGAGTTTAACAACTGCTGGAATGGAATCTGAACGCTGAGTCGGAGATTCGATGTAATCTTTGATTTCTTCCAGTAGGCCTAAGTGTAATATTGCATGGCTGCTTAATCTGTAACGCGTAATGATTTCGTGTTCACGCAACTCAAAAAGTGTGAACCTTGTGGCAAAAATCCTTTGGCCTATGTCTTCGTCTTGCCTGGTTACGGCTGCCATTTCACCAGGAGGAATATGCGCATCCTGGTTTACTCCTGCTTTTAACAGGTGGAGAATTTTCACCGCAAAATAGAGGTGCGCTTTCACAGGCGTTTTTTGTACATATCACGGAATACATAATTAGGCGCACAACCAAGCTAAACCTTGAGGGTTTAGGTTGGTTGAGGGGCAGTTCTATGGGCATATGTGAAGCCCTCTGTGACATGCTTGCGTGTAAAAAGGGCTATACAAATATATTTGATTTGATTTGACTTTACGCATCCCCTCCCATCTCTTTATGGGAAACTCCCCCTTTCCCCTTGACCCTCCCGTGAATGCATATGCATGACACGGAAAAGCGCAATTTGCCATTTTCAGTTCCCGCGACAGGCAGTCTGCGCTTTTACCTCAGTGCGGCATGTTTGTACATGCCATGCTTTTATGCGCAAATTGCAAAACAAATACGCCTGAAGTGGGCGCAAAAGCGTTAGTACATGAGGCCCTAAGAGACAGGGAGAGAGGCTGAGAGAGAGGGTGAGAGAGAGGGTGAGAGAGAGGCTGAGAGAGAGGGTGAGAGAGAGGCTGAAAGAGAGGCTGAGAGAGAGGCTGAGAGAGAGGGAGAGAGAGAGGTTGAGAGAGAGGCTGAGAGAGAGGCTGAGAGAGAGGGTGAGAGAGAGGGTGTCGGAGAAATTTAAAATGTAAGGTTATATTCTGAAAATACTGGTGCTAGCATTCCTTTGTCAGCAGAGAACCCTCTCCCCACATGACCTATAGATGACACTAGGCTTACGTAAACAAACTGACCTAGCTTGACCATTATCATACTAGAGGTGCAATAAACCTTATCTGTGTTGAGTGAATCATATGGTCAAGCCTAGGGTCGGAGAACTCTGTAAGTTTCCACGTGCACGCGCACTATGTCTCTGGGATTGATCATATTGACAGCTGATATGCTGAGGAGGGGACTTCTCACCAATAAATGGTCTTACCTGAAGACTTTTGAACCAGACAAACTTTGTAGCACAATGGCGTGTGATGTTTTTGTCTCCTTGTGGGCCGGCCGCAAGCAATAAAGCTTTCTTAAACTTGTTCACCGACTGACTGTGCAATGCTTGATAGATTAATAATTCTGACAGAGGGTGAGAGGGAGAGAGGCTGAGAGAGAGGGTGAGAGAGGGAGAGAGGCTGAGAGAGAGGGAGAGAGGCAGAGAGAGAGGGTGATAGAGGGAGAGAGAGGCTGAGAGAGAGGGAGAGAGGCTGAGAGAGAGAGAGAGGCTGAGAGAGAGGGTGAGAAAGTGGCCGAGAGAGAGGCTGAGAGAGAGGGTGAGAGAGATGCTGAGAGAGAGGGAGAGAGGCTGAGAGAGAGGGAGAGAGGATGAGAGAGAGGGTGATAGAGGGAGAGAGAGGCTGAGAGAGAGGGAGAGAGGCTGAGAGAGAGAGAGATAAAGAAAGAGTGGGAGAGACTGATAGATGGAGAGAAGGGCAGTTCTGAGAGAGGGCATTGGAAGGTATTTCATGGGTGAATGTGAACGGCTAAAGTATGCGCTACACAAATAAGGTCAAAGGTGAAATCAGACACAGTGTCGCTTCCCATGAAGAAGAGCTCAGCCAACCAGCAAGCTCTACTGGCCCTGCTGGGAAACATGACTCATCAGCAGGAAATCATTTGCATGATTCGTGAAGACAAGCTGGTCTCAGCTGGTCCTACTGTATGGTTGGGTAACGTTACAGCCATCAATTTAGGGCACAGGGACCCCCTCCCACCCAGCAGGGGGTGTGTGTCAATGTGTGTGTGAGTGTGTGTGTGTGTGTGTGAGTGTGTGTCAGTGTGTGTGTGACAGTGTGTGTGTGTGTGTCAGTCTGTGTGTGTGCTGCTGACAAACACTCACCACCACACATATGGCTCCCAGCACGGCTTCCTCTGCTTCTGAGAGAGCTGGGCCTGTCAAGCTCACCGCGCGCTCGTCAGACACGTTACTACGGCTGTGTGGAGGAAGCTCCTGTCTAACAGACACCAACACACACATGGTTCTGGGTAATGTGTGAGTGTTACTAAACTACTGTGCTGGCTGTGTGAAACAATGCTAGCTGGCAAGCTGGCAACCAGCACAAAGAGTGCTATCTGGCTAGCCACACACAGAAAGCTAGCTTACTATCTGGCTAGCCACACACATAACGCTAGCTCACTAGCTGGCTAGCCACATACAGAACACTTGCTCACTAGCTGGCTAGCCACATACAGAACGCTAGCTCCCTAGCTGGCTAGCCACACACAGACCGCTAGCTCACTAGCCACATACATAACGCTAGCTCACTAGCTGGCTAGCCACATACAGAACGCTAGCTCCCTAGCTGGCTAGCCACACACAGAATGCTAGCTTACTAGCTGGCTAGCCACACACAGAACGCTAGCTAACTAGCTGGCTAGCCACACACAGAACACTTGCTCCCTAGCTGGCTAGCCACACACAGACCGCTAGCTCCCTAGCTGGCTAGCCACATACAGAACGCTAGCTCCCTAGCTGGCTAGCCACACACAGACCGCTAGCTCACTAGCCACATACAGAACGCTAGCTCACTAGCTGGCTAGCCACATACAGAACGCTAGCTCCCTAGCTGGCTAGCCACACACAGAATGCTAGCTTACTAGCTGGCTAGCCACACACAGAACGCTAGCTAACTAGCTGGCTAGCCACACACAGAACACTTGCTCACTAGCTGGCTAGCCACACACAGACCGCTAGCTCACTAGCTGGCTAGCCACATACAGAACGCTAGCTCCCTAGCTGGCTAGCCACACACACAACGTTAGTCACAAAGAACACTCTGCTTGAGAATGTGCATGCTGTGC
The DNA here is from genome assembly GCF_038355195.1 of Osmerus mordax. Classification (NCBI taxonomy): domain Eukaryota; kingdom Metazoa; phylum Chordata; class Actinopteri; order Osmeriformes; family Osmeridae; genus Osmerus; species Osmerus mordax. Next base: position 21,644,976 of record NC_090055.1, on the reverse strand, counting down.
GTGTGGCTCTACAAGATGGTAAACCTACTCTTAAAGGGGTCATTTACTGATTTTATAGGGTATTTCACACTGTTCCTTAAGGTCTCCGAATAGGGTATGTAACATTGGTTGGGCTGAAAATGGCCCGGGTGCTGTTCTATGCGCCCTAATGCACCCTGTGAAATAGTCCTGGAATAAAACGAGAGGTTTTCTCCCTTCTATGGTATGCTCATGAATATATAGATAAGCTGCGCGCTGATTGGTTGGTTTACAACGAGCGAAGCAGCGGAGCAAAGACGCAACACGGCCAAACATGTATCGTGAATTGTAGATTAACATGACAACACAGGTTATTCAAATGAAACACAGTCAGGAAAATGAAATAACGTTAGCCTTATGGCCAATAAACGAAATCATCACACATTCTACCTATGCAAGATACAGGTGTGGTGCTAGATCATTGACAGGGAGAGCTGCGCAATTATATTATATATAAATACTATTAATAAATTAGCAAAACTTGGCCCCTTGTGATGCTAATTTAAATGGAACTGCAGTTGTGCTAGCTGCCATCTCTGCATCCGCGGAAAACGCATCAGCGGACTGCTCCATGTCAGACTCCGTACAATTAACATCTGATTCTCCGATCAGATTAGCCAGAAATTATTTTTGGGGGTGCTATCAGGGGGGTGCTTTGGTCTTTCTTGGGGGTGCTGAAGCACCTGCTAGCCCCTCCCTAGCACCGCCCATGGCTAATACAGGAGATGTTAGCATTGCTAATAACTGTTAGTGACAAAATCATACTTACAGCTTGCGATTGTGATGAGCATACGGTCGGAACAGCACCTCTTTTCAGCAACAGCGGCTTAGCAAATCCTGCTTTAAATTGTCCAAGGTTTTCAAAACTGTCTTTGGCGAAATGATTCGAAACTTTCTTCAATGTAATTCCCGTGGAAGTACACAGAGCAGCGCGCAGCTAAACTAGTGCCTGAGATCTACGCAAACTCTGAGATTGGGGCGTGACAAAGGTACAGACCAGAGCCAAAAAAGGTGGAGCCACCGAAATGATGTCAACTTATAGGAAAGAGGTGTCAATGGACTTTGAGGTTCACTGTATGTCCATTTTACCCACTGAACTGTCGTTATTCAACTATGACCAGGTAAACTCAGTTTTGCAGTCAAATACCCCTTTAAAACATCACTTCTACAGTGTAGCATCTCAGCCATGTTTTAAATGTTTTCTTGAGGACATTACAGTTCAGTCAAGACACGTGATTGATTTCACCATTTATTCATATACATGAAAATAGGTTTGACTTTGGCGGAATGGATGTACATGGGGAAGCGCTCCCTGCCTTCACTGCAGCATGCATGACATGAGGCAGGGAGCAACAAGTTAAATCCCCCACGGGGAGAACAGACAGACAACATGGGGGAGAAGGGGATGGTGGTGGGTGGCAGCAGCGCAGAACACGTGAGCGTGGGCACGTGTGTGTGCATATGTGCGACTTTGTAGTGCCGCCTATCCAAGCTAAACCTATGGGCTGAGTACAAAGCGATGTGTGATATGAAGCATGCCGCCCGAGTGCCAGAGAGACTCATTAGCTTCGCTCATTAGAGAGTCTCTCCTCTTACATGAGCCTTCCCAGATCATTTCTTTTAGGGTTAGGGCTAGATGGAGGTTTCATGGGATTAGGACACATGCAGTCAGGCCCCCACCTCTGAATAACACACACACACACAGAAAGCAGCATTAATGCATTTTAGATTTTTTGTTGCTACTGTGTTGATGTTGCTTGCCTAAGAATAAGGTCATAAGAATGTCTTTATGATGTCACTGTCCTTATGATGTCACTGTCCTGATGATGTCACTGTCCTGATGATGCTACGCTACACAGTTCATGTGACTAATATGTGTGTGTGATACTGAATGTGAGTGAATTGTCCTCAGTAGGAGAGTAAAACGATGTCTTGTGTGTGTCCCAGACGTCATTTCTCCCACCAACTACAACCCCTACTTCAGGCGTCTGTCGTTTGACGTGTCGTCGCTGGAGCAGAACGCGTCCAGCCTGGTGAAGGCAGAGCTCAGACTGTTCCGCCTGCAGAACTCCAAGGCCCGCGTGGCGGAGCAACGCATCGAGTTGTACCAGGTGGGCTGACGCACACTCAGTGCTTAGGGCGCTTAAACTGACAGAACCAGCAGAGTTCAGGGCACTGAAAGTACCCGGATGGCGCACTGCAAACGGTCAAAAAATGCAGTGTACAACGATGGACACTACTCGCCCTAAACGGGCGCCATCTTGGCTACGTAGCGGAAGAGGAGGAGCCCTTTCGGCAGCTTTTCATTTCATTTCTAAAATAATGGCGGACGAAATGACTCGCGAGCAGATTTGAGTCTGTCACTTCTGCCAAGTGTTTAACGTAAGTGTTCCATTTCCATTTTTACTGTATTGCAGTGCACTGCGTAAAGTGTTCGGTAATAGACACACCCATATATACACACCAGTGTTGGGTACAGTAGTCAGACTACTTTTGTTAAGTAACGAGTAACTTAACGCGTTACTTATTTAATTGAATAAATCCATTACTAGTTCCTTGTTCAAACAAGTAACGCGTCTTTTAGTCCAGCAAGCCCTCAGCATGTAGCTAAAAGTCTAGGAAAGTTGATGCTACTTTTCGCTAGGTACCTACGAAAATGTCTTCATCTGCTCGACAAGTGGTTTCTCCTTCGTTATTTTGGTGAGCAGTCTCACGAGCCCAATTTACCGGCTTCATGGAGCCGACCAGCTAAATAGTTATTTAAGACTTGCATGTAGCCTACAGTAGGCCTACGTAATGTCACATTAAATTATGTATTTGAACTCAAGCTTGTGTGGTGCGTCGCTGTATCGTTGCAATGGTTTAGGTTTATATTACAGTAAGTAAAATTGTCTGGTTCAGTACATAAGTGAAGTGAACACCATTTTGCTACCATATACCTAGCTATAATTGGGTGTGCTCAAGCCTTTGGCGAGAGCACAACCTTTGTTCTCTCACATATATATTTATTTATTTATTTTCGCCCCCCTAAGGATCAGTCAATATTTGGACTACATACACAACGGCGGTGTCAAAAGGTTCGTCTTGGTAGCGATTGCGTTGGTTGTATTTTTATTTACGTTCCGTTGCATGGTTTAAGTAGAAATTGCGTTTTTGTGGTGAAAAGTGAAGCTAACGGTGGCTAATTTGCTAGCCACAGTCACTGACGTTACTAACGTCACTACGTCACTAACGTCACGAAAACACGCGTGACTACCTGTAGCAGAACATTCGTTTCACATCTGTTAACTTGGGGGATAGCTAGGCTAACTATAGCTTTACTGCAAGGCAGCTGCAGGAACGCCACAAGCAAAGAGGCCAGGGTGATAACTATTTACTCATTTTACTTTGTGATGTGAAACACAATTATGAAATGTAATGTACAATATTAGCTGATATTATTAAGGAAGTAGGCCCACATCTACTTTTGGAAACGGTAGTCTACTATTTCACTGAAGCATTAGCATCATGACATTAGCCTCTGTTGCCCGGGCAACACATACTACAGTGGTCTATGATGCATCTGTTTTCAATCTTTAAAATAAACATTCCTCACAAATAAATTTTCGTTGTAGGATTTATTATGACATTACATTACAAGTAAACGATTTGTGGGTGAAATTATCATTACCTGTGGTTTCAAACCAGTGTTGCTCACTGCAATGCTGTAGCCTACGCGAGACACTACAAAAACATCTACACAGCTGTAGGAAGTCAAACGGCGACAGAACATGTTCGGCACTCCCCTTACTTAATCAAAAGTCTATCTAACTACTAACCTGAACTTCATTGCCATCAGGCTACATGCCTGAAAATATCACGAGAAGGGAAAAACTTAAAATGACGTTTAAGTCATAGAGATTAGGTCCATTTTTACACCGGTCTGCCAAATTTATTCGTTTTGATTCAACGATGAGGCTGCCTCTTGCAGGGGAAATGAGAAGACATCTATTTCATTCTACACTTCACTCGTATTTTCAGTTGTAAATGAGCAGCAAAAAAAAATTCCTTTAAATCTATTTAATCTTTATAAATAATAAGTATGCATTTTCATATAAAATATACAGAAATCAGTTGTAAAAATTTCATTCAAAAATGGACCCCTGTGCAACCGACGCAAGCAAGCACACCCTACAATTTCCCCAGAAATTGTACCCTCTCTAGTTAGCTTTGTTTTGCTCCTAGATTCAGACCTATCCCCGGTAAATTGTAGAGCTAGCTAACTACTAGACTTCTGCCCTGCATTTTACAAAATTATTTATTGATTAAAGAGTTCCTTGATTCAAGAACTTACAAATATTGTTTTTCATTATGGTGAATTATTACCTTGATCCGTCTTGCTGTATAATGAGCATTGATCTGTTATATGCGAGTGACACTGAATATTCAGTACAATATGTGCTATTGCTGAGGTCAACCCATTAAATGTGCCTTCTGGGCATAAGAGTGACCAAGGTGAATTGTCTTAGAAATAAAAGACTTTTCTTAATGTAACGCGAAAGTAACTTAACGCCTTACTCTCTACAGCAAGTAACTAAGTAAAGTAACTAGTTACTTTACAAGGAATGTAACTAGTAACTGTAATTAGTTACTTTAAAAAGTAACGTTACCCAACTCTGATACACACACACACTCATATATACACGCACACACACTCATATATACACATACACACACTCATATACACGCACACACTCTCATATATACACACCCACTCATATATACACACAAACACACAATCATATACACACACACATTCATATATACACACAGGGCATGACATTAGCACCCGCCCACCCGCCCAATGCGGGTAGAATTCGTCTGTGACGGGTAAAGCAGTCAGTCTTACTACTAGCCACTTTGGCGGGTGGAATTCTATATCTCTATTTTTTATTTTATTGTAGCAGGGCTGCCAACTCTCTCGCATTTCAAACAATTCACACGCTCTCACGCCACACATTGTATTTCTCACGCTGAGAAGGAAACGACCAAGTAGTTCTGCTAACGTTGTAACCAGTAATGGACGAGGTGCAGATACACTGAGTGAAGCAACACTCAAGCTCACGACGCGCGAACACGGAACACCCGTGAAATCTCGTCTCGGGACTGGGTTGCATTGCGTAGCAAAATTTGGGTTGGCCCTGTCGCGGGGTGGAACGGGAGAGGGAGGGTTTCGACGCACCAGTTGCTAATCAGGCTGAGCGGGGCTGGAGATACTTGTTTTTACTAAATAATAAAATATATTTTTGTACGTCGGCCTTTACTAATCTTCTGTGTTGCCTTGTGCCGAGATCTAAACCCTGCACGGGTGGAGCCGGGTTCACTGTAATTGTGACAGCCCCACCAAATCTCACTCCAAGGTTTTTTGAAAAGTTTGCAACCATGTTGTAGGCTAGTCTTCTCAAAACACATCTAAAATAATAAACTCATTGCAGGGTTCTCAAGCCTCACGCATTGACCATGAGACACACGCATTTCAACATTCATTCTCGCTTTCACACATACTGCAAATGTTTACTCCTTGACAGGTCTGCAAACACCTTTGTAAACCGAGATTTGTTAAAACGTTTACAAATCGAGGCGACAAAGCGTTTGCTGACCTGTCGAGGAGTAAACATTTGGTTTCTTATATACTACAACAATACGTGGGAAGATCCCAAATCAAACACGTCGAATCTGGAGCAGACGCCATGTTGTCAGAGCAATCAGCTGCACTTGCACTGGTGACGTCACTACATCTCCAAGGCAACATATCAACAACATCAATTCGTCTTCTGTCTGCTTCAGATACTTCTTTAAAACGGGAAGCGATTGCGGGGCGTTTGCGGACCTGTGCAAAAACCGTATTTAGTTGTTTTAGTTTTTTGGGGGGCTTTTTAGGATACTTTGTTGCCGAGCAGATGCAACGTTGTTAAGGTCAATGGCTACATCTCCAAGGCAACCGCTTGTTGCTAGGTCCGTAAAACGTTTATTTACCTCTGCGAACTTATTTATTAACTTTTGAGAACGTCTTCTGGACCAATAGGAACAGCGTATTGGTCCAATTATTACACTAGTATATAAGAAACACAAACATACAATATAAGATAAACATTTGTTTGTAGGAAATTTGGGAATCAGAATTGATTAGACAAAAATAATGATGTTGTTTATAAAAGTTGACAAAGTTTTGCTTGTGGGTTTTTTCAGTTTAGTTCATATATTTTGTACATGTACATTTTATCATCTTTATTTGGGTGTTGACAATGGTCATTTACATGTGAAAGTATTGTAAAACTAGTTATTCAAGTCAATTGTAGCAAACCGTAGTCAACTTTAATCAAATAAAACTTAATTTCCCAACAACAAAATTGTGGCTAATGAAATTACTGAGTGGCTAGTAACTTTGGAAAACCACTAGCCACAGTGGCTGGTGAGAAAAATGTTTTATGTCAAGCGCTGTATACACACACACATACTCGTATATATATACACACACTCACAAATACACGCATATACACCCACACACTCATATATACACACAAACTTATATATACACACACATGTACACACACACACACACTCATATATACACACACACTCATATATACACACACATGTACACACACACTCATATATACACACAAACTTATATATACACACACACTCATATATACACACAAACTTATATATACACACACATGTACACACACACAGTCATATATACACACAAACTTATATATAAACTCATGTACACACACACACACATATATATACACACACACGTATGTATACACACACATTCATATATACACACACACTTTGGAAGGAACAGAAGGGTAAAATTTAAGAAGCCACTGCAAATTTTACCCTTCTGTTCCTCACTTAAAACGGTCCTACTCAACTTTTTAAAAATATGTATTTATAATACCCAGAGCTGTATATTCACACACACACACACACACACACACACACACACACACACACACACACACACACACACACACACAGTAGCTAACCAGCCAGCCTTTCTTATCCCACCCCATCCAGCCTGCCTGTCTAGGTCCCTCCCAGCCGGGGGGAGGGTGGAGTGGCGGGGTGTGTGTATGTGTGTGTGTGTGTGTGTGTGTGTGTGTGTGTGTGTGTGTGTGGGGGGGGGGGGGGGGGGGGGGGCAGGGCAACGGCCTTTGGAGGGGGGGGGGGTGACAGCTGGACCAAACAGCTCCTGGCTTGGATGGGGGTTCAGTCACGCAAACACACACTGGGAAGTATGCGAGGGAGGATAGATGGACTGCTGGGGACTTGATGATTGTGAGACCCTCCCCTCCTCCCCTCCTTCCCCTCCCCTCCTCCCCTCCTTCCCCTCCCCTCCTCCCCTCCTCCCCTCCTCCCCTCCTTCCCCTCCCCTCCTCCCCTCCTTCCCCTCCTCCCCTCCTCCCCTCCTTCCCCTCCCCCCCTCCTTCCCCTCCCCTCCTCCCCTCCTTCCCCTCCCCCCCTCCTTCCCCTCCCCTCCTCCCCTCCTTCCCCTCCCCTCCTCCCCTCCTTCCCCTCCTCCCCTCCTCCCCTCCTTCCCCTCCTCCCCTCCCCTCCTTCCCCTCCTCCCCTCCTCCCCTCCCCCTCCCCTCCTTCCCCTCCCCTCCTCCCCTCCTCCCCTCCTTCCCCTCCTCCCCTCCTCCCCTCCTTCCCCTCCCCTCCTTCCCCTCCCCTCCTCCCCTCCTTCCCCTCCTCCCCTCCTCCCCTCCTTCCCCTCCCCTCCTCCCCTCCTTCCCCTCCCCTCCTTCCCCTCCTCCCCTCCTCCCCTCCTTCCCCTCCTCCCCTCCCCTCCTTCCCCTCCTTCCCCTCCTCCCCTCCTTCCCCTTCCCTCCTCCCCTCCTCCCCTCCTTCCCCTCCTCCCTTCCTTCCCCTCCTCCCCTCCCCTCCTTCCCCTCCTCCCCTCCCCCTCCCCTCCTCCCCTCCCCTCCTCCCCTCCTCCCCTCCTTCCCCTCCCCTCCCCTCCTCCCCTCCTCCCCTCCTTCCCATCCCCCCCTCCCCTCCTTCCCCTCCTCCCCTCCCCTCCTTCCCCTCCCCTCCTCCCCTCCTTCCCCTCCCCTCCTCCCCTCCTTCCCCTCCCCTCCTTCCCCTCCCCTCCTCCCCTCCTTCCCCTCCCCTCCTTCCCCACTCAATCACTCATCCCCTGCTAACTGCAGATATTCATAACTCATTTATAAAGGCTCTCAGAGAGGGGGGCTGGGTGAGGAGGGGGTCTTGGTGATTATGGCTCTAGTCCTACCTCCAGCCTAACCCTCACCTCCAGCCTCAGCTCCAGCCTCTAATCTAGCCTCTAATCCAGCCCCAGCCTCAGCAGCAATGTTTTATACATTAGGGAGCTTCAGGCCAACATAAACACAAGACGGAGGAATAACAGCCCTCCCTCCACACCTCCTCCCTCCCTCCATCTGGCTCCTGCTCTGCTCCTCCCAGGGCTGACTAATCGATCAGTGAGAAGCTGAGACCCAAGGGGGGGGGGGGGGGTTACAGACCTGGGCAGTTGACCCCAGAGTGACACTGAGGACACAACGGTATTTCTCAGTGGTTAGAGCATTTGAGTGCAGATCCAAGAGGTCGAAGGTTCAAATCCCCGTCTGTAAACTGCTTGGCTAAAAGCATCTGCTAAATGAATATGTTACATTACAATCGGTTTTCATCCTGACGGGCTGGTGATTGGTAGTTTCTACTCCCAGTCTCAACTGTGATTGGTCTGTTCTACTTATCAAGGGCTGGTAGCAAAAGGGCATAAGTGACATTTTCTGAATTTTACAGGAGAGAAAAAACTGAATTGATTTGATTGATTGTAATTATGGAATTGAAAACAACATATTTAAGCATATACTGTAAGTCGCTCTGGATAAGAGCGTCTGCTAAATGACTAAATATACTATACTCGATACTTTTATAGAGATTAGGTTTCAAGAAATGTACGTACATCTGTGATTGGTGTGTCTTGGTGCATCTCCACAGATCCTGGGGCACAAAGACCTGACGTCGCCCACGCAGCGCTACATAGACAGCAGGGTCGTTCGCACGCGCACCCACGGGGAGTGGCTCTCCTTTGATGTCACAGAGGCCGTCAGTGATTGGCTGCTTCACAGAGGTAAGAGGCAGGGCCAGGGGCATGGCTAGAGCTGCTTCAGAGGTAAGAGGCAGGGCCAGGGGCCGTCAGTGATTGGCTGCTTCACAGAGGTAAGAGGCAGGGCCAGGGGCATCGCTAGACCCCTTTCACTGGCCAGTATAAATCTGCTGTGCCCCAGTATTTTTTTTACAAGCTTGAGTTTCAACAATCTACTGTATAAGGGTTAGGGTCAGTGCATTCATTTCGATTGATAATCCAGGAACAAGAAACGCAGTATCATAATCAACGCTTGTAAAGTAAACGCAGTTAACCGAAAACACACAAGTCAGAACCGAGGTAGGCTAAGAAAACATTCAGAAACTAAAGAAAGTTTCTAAATAACAGGCCTACTAATGATCTTATTTGGACTCAAACATAATAACAACATGAGTCCAACGATTTGTATTACATGATGAAACAAAAAAAACATTATTTGTGCTCAAATTATTGCACAAAATTTTTGCTTGCACACTGCTGCGCACTTCCATTAACTATTGATGTCCCTATCAAAGCTGATTGATTGATTGACTTTATTCATCCCACACTGGGGAAATTTCACCGTTACAGCAGCTGATTTAAAATAGATAAAAGAAAAATAATATGAAAATAATTAAGAAATCAGCAAATATAAATATAAAACAATGCAAATATGTACAGAAATATACACTAAAAACAGTGTTTACCAGTAGTGCAGTTTACAGTGACCAATAACAGACTACACAGTATTGCACATGTTGGTTAAATAGTCTGATGGCAGAGAGGATGAAGGACCTACAGAACTGGACTAGCAGAAACCGCAGCCTGCTGCTGAAGGAGCTGTTCAGTGCTCCCACAGTGTCATGGAGGGTTAGGGTTATGGTAAGAGAGATTGTCCATGATGGACGTCAGCTTGGCCAGCATCCTCCTCCAGTAGACCACAGCCCCAGCAGACCACACCCCCAGCAGACCACACCCCCAGCAGACCACAGCCCCAGCAGACCACACCCCCAGCAGACCACACCCCCAGCAGACCACACCCCCAGCAGACCACACCCCCAGCAGACCACACCCCCAGCAGACCACACCCCCAGCAGACCACAGCCCCAGCAGACCACACCCCCAGCAGACCACACCCCCAGCAGACCACAGCGTAAAACACTGCTGATGCTTCACTCCACACCCGCGCCTCCGCTGGGAGTCCTTGATCCACTGCTCTGGGATCTGCTAGCAGCCTGACTGTCTCTTCCCCTTGCAGACAAAAACAGTGGGTTCAAGATCAGCCTGCACTGCCCCTGCTGCACCTTCGTCCCATCCAACAACTACATCATCCCAAACAAGAGCGAAGAGCTGGAGGCCCGCTTTGCAGGTGAGACTCTTCAGCCCAGGTAACCAGAGGTCCAACAACCCCAGGTACAGACTGTGTCCTAGCTCCTCCTCACGGCCTGTTGTCTGTCCCCAGGTATCGACGACAGCTCCCTCCACAGCGGGGACCTGAAGGTGTTTAAGAAGCGTCGTCATAGCGCCCAGGCTCCCCACCTCCTGATGATGCTGCTGCCATCCTACCGGCTGGAGTCTCAGCACAAGAGCCACCGCTCCAAGAGGGCGCTGGATGCTGCCTTCTGCTCCAGGTGACCCCTGAGCATGTCCCCTGACCCCTGAGCTTGCCCCCTGAACCCTGAGCTTGACCCTGACCCCTGAGCATGTCCCCCTGACCCCTGAGCATGTTCCCCTGACCCCTGAGCTTGACCCCGACCCCTGAGCATGTCCCCCGACCCCTGAGCATGTCCCCCTGACCCCTGAGCATGTTCCCCTGACCCCTGAGCTTGACCCCTGAACCCTGAGCTTGACCCCGACCCCTGAGCATGTCCCCCTGACCCCTGAGCATGTCCCCTGACCCCTGAGCTTGACCCCTGAACCCCATGAGCTTGACCGCTGTATCTTATCCATCTTTCTCATCCTTCTCCTTTTTCTCCACCCTCTTTCCCCTCTCTCCTTTCACTCTCCTCTCGCTCATTCCTTTCTCTTATCCCTCCCCCTCTCATCCCTCCTGTGTCTCCCCCTCCCCCTCTCATCCCTCCTGTGTCTCCGTCTCCCCCTCTCATCCCTCCTGTGTCTCACCCTCCCCCTCTCATCCCTCTTTGTCTCGCCCTCCCTCCCTCATCCCTCCTGTGTCTCACCCTCCCTCCCTCATCCCTCCTGTGTCTCACCCTCCCCCTCTCATCCCTCCTGTGTCTCACCCTCCCTCCCTCATCCCTCCTGAGTCTCACCCTCCCTCCCTCATTCCTCCTGTGTCTCGCCCTCCCCCTCTCATCCCTCCTGTGTCTCACCCTCCCTCCCTCATCCCTCCTGTGTCTCACCCTCCCTCCCTCATTCCTCCTGTGTCTCGCCCTCCCCCTCTCATCCCTCCTGTGTCTCTCCCTCCCTCATCCCTCCTGTGTCTCACCCTCCCTCCCCCTCTCATCCCTCCTGTGTCTCACCCTCCCCCTCTCATCCCTCCTGTGTCTCACCCTCCCCCTCTCATCCCTCCTGTGTCTCACCCTCCCCCCTCATCCCTCCTGTGTCTCACCCTCCCCTCTCATCCCTCCTGTGTCTCACCCTCCCTCTCTCATTCCTCTCTCCCTCCACCTCTACAGAAACGTGCAGGATAACTGCTGCCTGCGATCTCTCTACATCGACTTCAAGAAGGACCTGGGCTGGCGTTGGATCCATGAGCCTAAAGGCTACAGCGCTAACTTCTGCGCAGGGGCCTGTCCCTATCTCTGGAGCGCCGACACCCAGCACTCCAAGGTGAGGAGCCGGCTGAGGGTAAAGGGTCCCCAGAGGAGAAAGGGGAACAGAGGTCACACGTCTGCAGCAGACCCACATAGTAGCCCTGTGTCTGACACTGTGTGTGTTTACGTGTGTTTGACACTGCGTGTGCGTGTCCAGGTGCTGGGTCTGTACAACACAATCAACCCCGAGGCGTCCGCCTCCCCCTGCTGTGTGTCTCAGGACCTGGAGCCCCTCACCATCCTCTACTATGTGGGCAAGGTGCCCAAGATCGAGCAGCTGTCCAACATGATCGTCAAGTCCTGCAAGTGTAGCTAGGGCACATACACACACATATGCACCACACACACCTATGCAACACACACAATCACATACCCCACACTTACCACACACCACACTCACCTTACACACTCTACATACACCACACCCACACACCCTACATACACCACACACCTAACACTCTACATACACTACACACACACACCTCACACTTTACACACACACCTAACACTCTACATACACCACACACACACCTCACACTTTACACACACACACCTCACACTCTACACACACCTCACACTCTACACACACACACCTCACACTCTACATACACTACATACACCACACACCTCACTCTTTACACACACACCTCACACTCTACACACACACACCTCACACTCTAAACACACACACCTCACACTCTACACACACACACACCTCACACTCTACATACACACACACACCTCACACTCTACACACACACCTCACACTCTACATAAACCACACACACACACACCTCACACTCTACACACACACACCTCACACTCTACACACACACACCTCACACTCTACATACACCACACACACACACCTCACACTCTACACACACACCTCACACTCTACACACACACACCTAACACTCTACACACACACACCTCACACTCTACATACACCACACACACACACCTCACACTCTACACACACACCTCACACTCTACATACACCACACACACACACCTGACACTCTACACACACACCTCAAACTCTACACACACACACCTAACACTCTACACACACACACCTCACACTCTACATACACCACACACACACACCTCACACTCTACACACACACCTCACACTCTACACACACACACCTAACACTCTACACACAAACACCTAACACTCTACACACACACACCTCACACTCTACATACACCACACACACACACCTCACACTCTACACACACACCTCACACTCTACACACACACACCTAACACTCTACACACACACACCTCACACTCTACATACACCACACACACACACCTCACACTCTACACACACACACCTCAAACTCTACACACACACACCTAACACTCTACACACACACACACCTCACACTCTACATACACCACACACACACACCTCACACTCTACACACACACCTCACACTCTACACACACACACCTAACACTCTACACACAAACACCTAACACTCTACACACACACACCTCACACTCTACATACACCACACACACACACCTCACACTCTACACACACACCTCACACTCTACACACACACCTCACACTCTACACACACACACCTAACACTCTACACACACACACCTCACACTCTACATACACCACACACACACACCTAACACTCTACACACACACACCTCACACTCTACACACACACACCTCACACTCTACATACACCACACACACACACACACACCTCACACTCTACATACACCACACACACACACACCTCACACTCTACATACACCACACACACCTCACACTCTACATACACCACACACACCTCACACTCTACATACACCACACACACACACACCTCACACTCTACATACACCACACACACACACTCACACTCTTTATACACACACACACAGAGATAAAGCCCCACAGTTGGTGCTTTAGTACAGTCATGTTTCTGAGTTTAGAAGGCCCATCACCATCTCCCCACAGCTGAACCAGAGCATGTCAAACACTGGAAATATATGATGAGTGTTTATACATGATGAGTGTTTATATGTGAAATAAGTCCCTGAAAGTAAGACCTACCCCATGTTCCACATTCTAATCAGCCCTCAAGCCTGATTTCTCATCCTATCAAACTATGGTTCCTTTCTGTTTTGGTTATGTTTGTTCAGTAACGTATTTTTGTTTGTTCAATAACTGTATTGTGTTGTTCATTAACTGTATTGGGTTAGGGTTAGTTGGTTGTTCAGTAACTGTCGCAGACAAAAAAAAGTGTCTCTCAGGCTGCTGCATTTATACTCCGGCGAACAGTCGCCTGTGCTCAGCGTTCGCGTGACACTCGACGTACTGACGTAGGACGACGTCAACTGAATTATTTCACCTTTACACTGTTAACGCTTTGTAGGTGATCGATCTGAGAAAATGGCTGTAGCGAATTTTGAGATGGAGATAGTGAGTACATTAGAGGAGGAGGGTTGGGGCGAGGGAGAGAGAGGGTTTGGAAGATTAAGAGAGCATGTCAGTGGAGGAGGAGTTGGATTTAGAGGAGGAATTATTAACAGTATTGCTGTTAGTGAGAGAGCAGGGGAAAACAGCTGTTGAGCGCTCACTGAAAATTCAAACAATGAAGTCAACGACGTGTGCCGTCTATCTAGCCAATCACACTTGTGCGACACTATGTCACGACATCAGCGCCAGTAGAACTTTCTCCTGGTAGCCGACACTTACAAGTGACGGTTTAAAGTGTCGACCATGACGTAATTTCTGTCGGCAAATATTTCAAAAGTTTCTGCGACCTAAGTAGAAATTGGGCTTTAGGGTTATGGAAGTGTATGAATGAACAGTTCTAGAACAGCAGTTGGTTCTAGAACAGTCACACGATCCTTTCCGATCAAGACTTTTCCCAAGGGCAGAGAAGAAGAACTCAAGCCACACATATGCGTACTTAACCTACTGTCTCAACAGCCCTCACAGGCCCTAACCCTCTGTCTTGTAACTCTCTTTCCCAAACAAGAGCAGCACAATTTGAACCATAAACCTACAGGTTCTGTTTTAGAAGTCTGTAACAAACTAATGTTCCCTCATGCACTGTTCTGATAGCTTCTGAAGACCTAGCAGTGTTAACCAGGCATAACCCAGTGTTGACCAGTCAACTTCATTCTCCACTCACACTTACAGGAAGTGATGTCATTCTAGGAAGTCCAGAAAGACAAGTCCAGATGTCATTACATGCTCTTAATAGGTACAGAGCTTTAGTAGAGACATGTTACAGAAGGGTAACAGGAGAGTTATAGTTCCAGTAGGTGAACATAAAGAACACCATGTGTTTCCATCTGTGTGTTTAGAGGTTCCAAGTCTGGATCAACTGTCATGGTCTGGAACACTATAGTTGTGTTTGCTTCCAACTGGTCCACTTTTCACCCACACCTCTTTCAAAGTGTAAAGCCGTCTTTCAGTCATGTTTTTGTCCTCTGTAGTAATTAAGATTGTTGGATATGAGAAAGGGTTAGGGTGAGTAATTTGCACTGATATTTTAAATTTCCTTTTTTTCCTTATTTTTTTTTAAACCTTTTTTCTTAGTCCTCCCTCCCCACATATGAAATGAGGAGTGCTGATGCTGTGATGTGTCCCTAACTCCTCCCCCTGTGATGTGTCCCTAACTTCTCCCCCTGTGATGTGTCCCTAACTCCTCCCCCTGTGATGTGTCCCTAACTCCTCCCCCTTTGGGCATCAGCACCGCTGTACTTCCTGTTTAACAGGCAGTAGATCATCTGTAGTAACGAGGCGCCAACATCATGATCCAGCTTTCTGTTTGTAGTTCTTATTGTTGTTGTTTATGTTATTGTTGTTGATGTTGTTGTTGACCCACTTGTATCATGACACAGTATTGTTGTGGTGCTCTAGCGGTAAAAAAATAAATTATTTAAGTTACAAAGAAAACCTGTTTCATGCCTTTTTATTCTGTTGTGTTATTGTGGCTGTATGCTGGAACACACCCTGCCCTCTCCTCTCACAGAGGGTTAGGGTTAAAGGGTTAGGGTTAAAGGGTTAGGAGAGGAGGAGGGGGGTGAAGGGGGAGCATAGAGGAGAGGAGGAGGGGAGTGAAGGGGGAGCAGAGAGGAGAGGAGGAGGGGAGTGAAGGGGGAGCAGAGAGGAGAGGAGGAGGGGAGTGAAGGGGGAGCAGAGAGGAGAGGAGGAGGGAGAGCAGAGAGGAGAGGAGGAGGGGAGTGAAGGGGGAGCAGAGACGAGAGGAGGAGGTGGTGAAGCATAGACAAGAGGAGGAGGAGGGGGAGCAGAGACTAGAGGAGGAGGAGGGGAGGAGGGGGAGCAGAGAGGAGAGGAGGAGGGAGAGCATAGAGGAGAGGAGGAGGGGAGTGAAGGGGGAGCAGAGAGGAGAGGAGGGGAGTGAAGGGAGAGCAGAGAGGAGAGGAAGAGGTGGTGAAGCAGAGACAAGGGGAGGAGGAGAGGAGGAAGGGGGAGCAGAGACAAAAGGAGGAGGAGGGGGAGCAGAGACAAGGGGAGGAGGAGGGGAGGAGGGGGAGCAGAGACAAGGGGAGGAGGAGGGGAGGAGGGGGAGCAGAGACAAGGGGAGGAGGAGGGGAGGAGGGGAAGCAGAGACGAGGAGGGGAGGAGGGGGAGCAGAGACAAGGGGAGGAGGAGGGGAGGAGGGGGAGCAGAGACAAGGGGAGGAGGAGGGGAGGAGGGGGAGCAGAGACAAGGGGAGGAGGAGGGGAGGAGGGGGAGCAGAGACAAGGGGAGGAGGAGGGGAGGAGGGGAGGAGGGGAAGCAGAGGGGAGGAGGGGAGGAGGGGGAGCAGAGACAAGGGGAGGAGGGGGAGCAGAGACAAGGGGAGGAGGAGGGGAGGAGGGGGAGCAGAGACAAGAGAAGGAGGAGGGGAGGAGGGGGAGCAGAGACAAGGGGAGGAGGAGGGGAGGAGGGGGAGCAGAGACAAGGGGAGGAGGAGGGGAGGAGGGGGAGCAGAGACAAGAGAAGGAGGAGGGGAGGAGGGGGAGCAGATACAAGAGGAGGAGGAGGGGAGGAGGGGGAGAAGAGGGGAGGAGGGGAGGAGGGGGAGTGGAGGGGAGGAGGGGAAGCAGAGGGGAGGAGGGGAGGAGGGGAAGCAGAGACAAGGAGGGGAGGAGGGGAAGCAGACTGATTTGGGGATCCAGCTGGCGCCACACAATCACATGAAATCAGAGAGAAAGAGAGAGAGAGAGGTTCAGAGAGAGAGGTTCATAGAGAAAGGTTCAGAGAGAGAGGTTCAGAGAGAGAGAGAGGTTCAGAGAGAGGTTCAGAGAGAGAGAGGTTCAGAGAGAGAGATTCAGAGAGAAAGAGGTTCAGAGAGAGAGGTTCAGAGAGAGAGGTTCAGAGAGAGAGGTTCAGAGAGAGAGGTTCAGAGAGAGAGGTTCAGAGAGAAAGGTTCAGAGGGGTGACATCAGCACAGAGCAATGGAACAGGAGCGAGCAAGCAAGTCTGTCTGTCTGTGTGCATGTCTGTCTGTGTGCATGTACGCGTGTGTGTGTATGCGTGTATGTGTTTGTGGATGTGTGAGCGATGACAACATGTATATTGAGTATATATCACACACATTAACCCAAACATACACACACACATTCACCCATACACACACTCACACATATTCACGCATACACACACACACATTAACCTAAACACACACACACTCACAGGTCTGTGATGAGAGCTCCATATGAGTCCAATCTGTGTTCAGTGAAAGGTCTCCTCAAACAACCTGGGTCAACCTGCCCCCCTGGAGAGAGAGGGGGAGAGAGAGAGGGGGGCGAGAGGAGGGCAGGGGGGGAGAGGGGAGAGAGAGAGAGGGAGAGAGAGGGGGAGAGAGGAGGGGAGGGGGGAGAAAGAGGGGGGGGAGAGGGAGAGGGGGGGAGAGAGGGGGGGAGAGAGAGGGGGGGGGAGAGGGAGAGGGGGGGAGAGAGGGGGGGAGAGAGGGGGGGAGAGTTCTTTCTTCTTCCGTAGATATTTCTCTCTGTAACTAACTCTCACAGTTAAAATCATAATTTAAACCAGAAGTCAAATTTGCCCTCTGCACTCTCCACCTGTCCCCACCCACCCACCCTCCTTCCCTTACCCTTCCCCTCCCTCCTTCCACCCTTCCCCTCCCAACCTCATGCCCAGCTAATCCCAGCGTTTCCCACATTGATTTATTTGTGGCGGCCCTTCTTTCCCTGCTCGCGTTCTGTCTCGCTCACAACAAAGGACCCGTCTGTGAATAGCCCTCTCTCTTTTTGTGCAGGCTCTGAATCAATGCGCGGGAAAAACAGCTTTTTCCCTCAGGCAAGACGGCAGGAGTCCACATATCTAGTCCACACCTTTAGTCATCAGTAGTCTTCTCGTCCACATTTCTAGTAATCTGTAGTCCACACCTCTTGTCATCTCTAGTCCACACCTCTAGTCCACATCTCCAGTCATCTCTAGTCCACACCTCTAGTCCACACCTCTAGTCATATCTAGTCCACACCTCTAGTCCACATCTCTAGTAATCTGTAGTCCACACCTCTAGTCCACATCTCTAGTCAAAATCTGTAGTCCACATCTCTAGTCCACATCTGTAGTCCACACCTCTAGTCCACACCTCTAGTCATCTCTAGTCCACACCTCTAGTCCACATCTCTAGTCATCTCTAGTCCACACCTCTAGTCCACACCTCTAGTAATCTCTAGTCCACACCTCTAGTCCACATCTCTAGTCCAAATCTGTAGTCCACATCTCTAGTCCACATCTGTAGTCCACACCTCTAGTCCACACCTCTAGTCATCTCTAGTCCACACCTCTAGTCCACATCTCTAGTCCACATCTGTAGTCCACACCTCTAGTCCACACCTCCAGTCAACTCTAGTCCACATCTCTAGTCCACACCTCTAGTCCACACCTCTAGTCATCTGTAGTCCACACCTCTAGTCCACACCTCTAGTCATCTCTAGTCCACACCTGTAGCCCACATCTCTAGTCCACATCTCTAGTCCACACCTCTAGTCCACACCTCTAGTCATCTCTAGTCCACACCTCTAGTCCACACCTCTCGTCATCTCTAGTCCACACCTCTAGTTCACATCTCTAGTCCACATCTCTAGTCCACACCTCTAGTCATCTCTAGTCCATACCTCTAGTCATCTCTAGTCATCTCTAGTCCATACCTCTAGTCATCTCTAGTCATCTCTAGTCCATACCTCTAGTCATCTCTAGTCATCTCTAGTCCACATCTCTACCTCCTCTTAGACAGGCCCCCAGGACCCCCCCACCTCCTCTTCGAGAGGCTGCACTTTTTTAATTGGAGCATTGTCTACCGGGGAGGATGGAGGGTAGTGTCTTAGGGAGGATGGAGGGTAGTGTACTAGGGAGGATGGAGGGTAGTGTACTAGGGAGGATGGAGGGTAGTGTCTTAGGGAGGATGGAGGGTAGTGTACTAGGGAGGATGGAGGGTAGTGTACTAGAGAGGATGGAGGGTAGTGTACTAGAGAGGATGGAGGGTAGTGTACTAGGGAGGATGGAGGGTAGTGTACTAGGGAGGATGGAGGGTAGTGTACTAGGGAGGATGGAGGGTAGTGTACTAGAGAGGATGGAGGGTAGTGTACTAGGGAGGATGGAGGGTAGTGTACTAGGGAGGATGGAGGGTAGTGTACTAGGGAGGATGGAGGGTAGTGTATAGAGAGGATGGAGGGTAGTGTACTAGGGAGGATGGAGGGTAGTGTACTAGGGAGGATGGAGGGTAGTGTACTAGGGAGGATGGAGGGTAGTGTATTCTGGAGGAGGGTAGTGTACTAGGGAGCAGGCTAGTGTACTAGGGAGGATGGAGGGTAGTCTACTAAGGAGAAGGGTAGTGTACCAGGGAGGAGGGTAGTGTACCAGGGAGGATGGAGGGTGTTAGGCTCCAAGGGAATTTTACTTGTACAAGTTGAGGTAGATTTTGTTGAATTAGTTAACTTGGGTGGGGGAACAATTTAGCTTAAAAAGTTGACCAACTCCCAACTGTGAAAGTCTGTGTTATCTCATCAGAAAGATTCTTGTTCATAGATATACAACCCAAAACGTAAACAGTGTTTGGATGCATATCTACCTTAAGTATGTGTGTAGAAACGTGTGTGTAGGTTTGTGTAAGTGTACGTGTGTGTGTGTGTGTGTCAACCGAGAGGGTACCCCCCATCCCAGCCGGCCAGGAAGGGTTAGGGTTTTTGGTTAGCAGGAAGTAAGGGGTCAAAGGTTATCTGTGCTCTGAGGGAGACGATAAACAAACAGGCACAGAGATTTTTCCAAGGTCACACACACTACACTGTACAAACACACTACACTGTACACACACACTACACACACACACTACACTGTACACACACACTACACTTTACACACTACACACACACACTACACACACACACTACACTGTACAAACACACTACACTGTACACACACACTACACACACACACTACACTGTACACACACACTACACTTTACACACTACACTGTACACACACACACTACACTGTACACACTACACTGTACACACACACACTACACACACACACTACACTAACCTTTACACTACACTACACACACTACACACACACTACACTACACTTTACACTCACACTACACACACTACACTACAATACACACACACTACACTGTGCACACACACTAAACTACACACACTACACACACACTACACTTTACACTCACACTACACTACACACACTACACACACACTACACTGTGCACACACACTATACTACACACACTACACACACACTACACTTTACACTCACACTACACTACACACACACTACATTTTACACACACTACACTTTACACACTACATTGTACACACACACACTACACTGTACACACACTACATTGTACACACACACACTACACTGTACACACACTACATTGTACACACACACTACACTTTACACACACAGACACACTACACACACACACACTACACTGTACACACACTACACTTTACACACACACTACACTGTACACACACAGACACACTACACACACACACACTACACTGTACACACACACTACACTTTACAATCACACTACACTGTACACACACAGACACACACTACACACACACACACTACACTGTACACACACACTACATTTTACACATACTACACGGTAAACACACTACAATTTACACACACACACTACACTGTACACACACTACACTGTACACACACACTACAATTTACACGCACACACTACACTTTATACTCACACTACACTGTACACACACAGACACACACTACACTACACACACACACACACACTACACTGTACACACACACTACATTTTACACACACTACACGGTAAACACACACTACAATTTACACACACACACTACACTTTACACTCACACTACACTGTACACACACACACTACACTGTAAACACACTACACTTTACACACTACATTGTACACACACACACTACACTGTACACACACTACATTGTACACACACACACTACACTGTACACACACTACATTGTACACACACACTACACTACACTTTACACACTACACTGTACACACACTACACTTTACACATACACTACACTGTACACACACAGACACACTACACTTTACACACTACACTGTACACACACAGACACACACTACACACACACACACTACACTGTACACACACTACACTTTACACTCACACTACACTACAGTTTACACACTACACTGTACACACACTACACTGTACACACACACTACAATTTACACGCACACACTACACTTTATACTCACACTACACTGTACACACACAGACACACACTACACTACACACACACACACACACTACACTGTACACACACACTACATTTTACACACACTACACGGTAAACACACACTACAATTTACACACACACACTACACTTTACACTCACACTACACTGTACACACACTACACTACACTTTACACACACACACTACACTGTACGCACACACTACACACACAGTACACTACACACACACTACACAAACACACACACTACACTGTACACACTCACACTTTACACACACACACTACACTGTACGCACACACTACACACACAGTACACTACACACACACTACACAAACACACACACTACACTGTACACACTCACACTTCACTGCACACACTACACTGTACACACACACACTGCACTTTATACACACACTACACTGTATGTACACATATTTACACACACTACACAAACACAATCACTACACTACACACATACTTTACACACACACATACACTACACTGTACACACACTACACTGTACACACACACACACACTACACTTTATACACACACTACACTGTATGTACACACACTTTACACACACTACACAAACACAATCACTACACTACACACACACTTTACACATACACTACACTGTACACACACTACACTTTACACATTACACACTCACACTACACACTCATCTCCAGCCTCCTACCTAGCCTCTAACCCAGCCTCAAAGACAGCACAGTTTAAGCCTCTAACCCAGCCTCTAACCCAGACTCAAACCTAGCCCAGCTTCAGCCTCTAATCTAGCCTCTAACCCAGCCTCAAACCTTGCCCAGCTTCAGCCTCTACCCCAGCCTCTACCCCAGCCTCTAACCCAGCCTCAAACCTAGCCCAGCTTCAGCCTCTAACCCAGCCTCAAACCTAGCGCAGCTCCAGCCTCTAACCCAGCCTCAAACCTAGCCCAGCTTCAGCCTCTAACCCAGCCTCAAACCTAGCGCAGCTCCAGCCTCTAACCCAGCCTCAAACCCAGCCTCTAACCCAGCCTCAAACCTAGCCCAGCTTCAGCCTCTAACCCAGCCTCAAACCTAGCCCAGCTCCAGCCTCTAACCCAGCCTCAAACCCAGCCTGTAACCTAGTCCAGCTCCATTGCAGCCTTCTCTTCTGGAACCTTGTGAAAACAGAGGGAAAGAATGTACAAATCAGCGGTATTCATGCAGAAGACAATAATCTTGCTGGTATGAGAAGGATGGAAAAAGAAATGGAGATGGAGAAAGAGAAAAGGGGAAAGATAGATAGAGAGAGGAAGGGAGTGAGTGAGTGACAGACAGACTGACAAAAGGAGGGAGAGAGAAGGGAGAAGGGAGGAAGGAAGGAGGGAGGGGAGGGAAGGAGGGAGGGGGGAAGGGGAGGATTACAATGTGTTACATGCAAAAAGAACATTCACATTTGCATGCACATATTTACACGTTTTAGTAGTAAGTAATATAGAGTGAACAGAAAATTGTCACAAAATCACATCCATGCAAAAAAAGAGAAAGAAATTGGTTGATTGGTAAGGTTGTCATTCCTGTTTAACTTTCACCTGGCAGGTAATTTGCCAATTTAGCAGAAATCACAAACATTCCACGTCATAGATATAAAATATGGAATATACATATATGTCTGACAGATTTTATCATTTCATTCATAATTTAACATGTGATGGCTCACACGATGAGAATGTTTAGAAGTACAATGTCACTGAGAATGAACTCAACAGTTTTGATCAGCATCCATGTGCATGTAGTTATTGTGCCCAATTGTAGACAATTGTACTAACTCTTTAACACACGTGCCAAAACACATGCAATTTGCTTGAATAAATAAGAATTTCTAATCTGGTGTGAACAATAAACTAATTGTTCAGAGTTTTGAATTTATTGTTTTGAAAAAAAAAATAATAATCGAGAATCGAGCCTAAGTGATATGTGACATATCCGTTTAGAAACTTGTCTTATAACAATTGTGAAAAACTGTAAAACGTTTGAAACGTCTATGCTTCAAATTGGTTGGCGTCAACAGACCCACCCCTTTTTGATGGAGTGTCTGTGTTAGGCTGTATGTAGGGTCTGTGTTGGGCTGTATGTAGGGTCTGTGTTAGGCTGTATGTAGGGTCTGTGTTGGGCTGTATGTAGGGTCTGTGTTTGGCTGTATGTAGGGTCTATGTTGGGCTGTATGTAGGGTCTGTGTTGGGCTGTATGTAGGGCCTGTGTTGGGCTGTATGTAGGGTCTGTGTTGGGCTGTATGTAGGGTGTATGTTGGGCTGTATGTAGGGTCTGTGTTGGGATGTATGTAGGGCCTGTGTTTGGCTGTATGTAGGGTCTATGTTGGGCTGTATGTAGGGTCTGTGTTGGGTTGTATGTAGTGTCTGTGTTGGGCTGTATGTAGGGTCTGTGTTGGGCTGTATGTAGGGCCTGTGTTTGGCTGTATGTAGGGTCTATGTTGGGCTGTATGTAGGGTCTGTGTTGGGTTGTATGTAGTGTCTGTGTTGGGCTGTATGTAGGGTCTGTGTTGGGCTGTATGTAGGCCTGTTGGGCTTTATGTAGTGTCTGTGTTGGGCTGTATGTAGTGTCTGTGTTGGGCTGTATGTAGTGTCTGTGTTGGGCTGTATGTAGGGTCTGTGTTGGGCTGTATGTAGTGTCTGTGTTGGGCTGTATGTAGTGTCTGTGTTGGGCTGTATGTAGGGTCTGTGTTGGGCTGTATGTAGTGTCTGTGTTGGGCTGTATGTAGTGTCTGTGTTGGGCTGTATGTAGGGTCTGTGTTGGGCTGTATGTAGGGTCTGTGTTGGGCTGTATTTAGTGTAGGCCTGTGTGGTGATCATGTGGGCTCTTACATAGCTATCATGTTTTCCATCTGTGTAGTCGAGATCAACTTGTGCAGGTTAATCCATAACAATATTACATTTTTATTTGTATGTAAATGTGAGTATGATATTGGATATAAGCTTCATTTTTTAAGCTTGAAGTCATCTTAAGATGGCCAAATGTGTCATCTTAACGCAAACACTAAATTACAGAGTTTGGCACATATGGCTTTCCATAGTGGAACAGCACATCACCTACCACCAAAATCACATATCGACCCATGCCTACTTTTTCTAGATTTTTTTCATAGATTTCATAGCAAAATACTGTTTTTTAAACTATATGCAACATAAACATTACATTGGACTCTTTGTTATTCTGTGCAGTCAGACATTAATTTGTAAGTTTGTTACATGTCTGGTTTGTTTACTATGCTTTTCAGTGGGGGAGTAAGCCTCATCATGGCAAAATTGCAATAGTTAGCTAGCAAGCTATCTCTGACTAAAGCCAAATAAGGGAGGGCGGAAGTAGGGGGGGGGGAGGGAGAGGAAGCAAGGGAGAGAGAAGGGAGGGGAAGAGGAGGTGGGAGGGGGAGAGGGGGAGGGAGGGGGAGTGGGCCTGTCTCAGTTTGGAGCTGGTCTGACAGCTGAGTAACATTAGCCAGTCTGTGTGTGAAGCTGGGATTATGGAGGGCAGAGACAGGTCCTTCTCTTTGAGTTATATGATATGGTCTCAGTGTTCTCTCTCTCCCTTCCTATCTCTCTTTCATAGTGTCCCTCCATTCATCTCCCTCCAGCATGGGAACACATTCCCAAAAGCCCTCCATGTTTCATCTGAGAGGGAGACTGAGAGCGAGACAGGAGGAGTGTGAGAGGGAGAGGAGGAGGAGAGAATGAGGAGAGGAGAGAGTGGAGAGAGAATGAGGAGAGGAGGAGAGAGAGGAGAGAGAATGAGGAGAGGAGGAAAGAGAGGGGAGAGAATGAGGAGAGGAGGAGAGTTGAAAGGAGAGAGAGTGAGGAGAGGAAAGGAGGGAGAGGAGACCAGCTCTCTCCTGGTTGTGGACCGGGCTGGAAACTGTGACTGTTCCTTCTGGGAACCACCATCCTGGGCTCAGAAGCACACAACATCAAGGAAGACTCGTTGCCTCCATGTGTGTGCTACGTAGGATGGGGAAGTATGTGTGAGAGAGAGACAGAGAGTGTGTGTGTGTGTGTGTGTGTGGAGGGGATCCCAAGCTCTGGTAGGAGATTCTCAGGGTCCTGCTGCATTAGGACCCTGAGCCAGCGTGAGGCAGCACATGAATCATGTTTCAGGGAAACACTTGTTAGATATAAATTCTAATAAGGCCATAATAAAACACATGGAGCAACCATTACAGGCATGCACCGTGGAACGCACTCCAGACAGAGTGGGAGGGAGGGATGGAGGGGGAGAGAGGGAGGAAGGGGGAAAGGTACGGGGGGAGGGAGAGAGAGGAAGAGGAGGGAGAGAGAGAGAGGAAGGGGGAGGGAGAGAGGAAGGGGGAGAGGTACGGGGGGAGGGAGAGAGAGAGTGAGGAAGGGGGAGGGAGAGAGAGAGGGAGGGAGGAAGGGGGAGAGAGGAAGGGGGAGGGAGAGAGAGAGAGGGTGGAAGGGAGAGGGAGAGAGGAAGGGGGAGGGAGAGAGAGGAAAGGGAAGAGGTACAAGGGGAGGGAGAGAGAGAGAAGGTGGAAGGGAAAGGGGGAGATGGTGGTTGGGGGGACATGGAGAGACAGTGCTCATTGATGGAGGGATGGAGAGAGATGGGAAACAGAGGTGGAGAAGAGGCTTATAAAGGTTGGAGCCAAGGCTGAGCCTGGGCTGTTAGCCAGGAGCTGTTAGCCAAGCTAACCCTAGCCTGCAGCTAAGATAGCTGAACCCTCTGTGAAGAAGCTAACTCCTCTGTGCTAGCTACGCCTAGCTAATGTCTTTGTGATAGCTAACATCTCTAATGTGCGTCTGACCTGGATAGGGTCACACCACTAACATACCCAGGTTCACTGGAGCTGAGGTTACTAGAATGACAGAATGGAAAATCTAACAATCTTCTCTCTCTCTCTCTTCTTTTTTTTAACTATGATGAATTTAACATGTTGAAGATCATGAAATCTAAGCGAACATGAAAACCGTAGCCACAGACCATACTTTCCAGCTTCGTTAACTCAGTCGAATAACTTCCCTCCAAGCGTATGAAATGCGTCCATGCTACACTTCCTGTGCGACCCTCCATGCCTCTGCATTTTCCATTTTCTGTCAAAATCGGACTACATATCCCAGCAGTAAGGAAGAGGGAACTACAGGTTTAGACAGAGATACAGGAGATCCCCCCCCCCCACGCAAAATATTTTTAAATAAATATATATTATTATTACTATGATTTTTATCAATACATAATAGAGATAGAGAGAGGGATTGGTAATTAAATTATGACAGACAAAACTATCAGTGATAGCCTACAACGTAATCAGTGGCGGCTGCTGGTCTTTCAAAGAGGGGAAGCTCATTTTCGGCCTACATCCTAAAAATGTTTAGTTGGCTAGTTCACTGGCTAGTTAACCCCTACGACACTAGACTAGCCTACTGAATGAATGAACGATCTAACAAAACAATATTAATCAAGGAGGAAATGTGGAAATTAGGTTAAACTGAAACAAATAACGTGGTGTATAATTGTATGAAATGTATGATGAAAATTGTTTAGCAATTTCGCCAAGCAAATACCAAGAAATAGGTTGCTGCAGTTTGTATTTCAACTACAGTTGCAAAATCCGCGATGGGACTGAGCTTGAATAGCTTCGGTGACTTTTTGTAGTACAAAATTACTGTCAATCAAAAGGAGATGCAGTCTTGGACAGACCCTCCAATCATCACGCGGAAGGCCAGGCCACTCCTCCATTCACCCCCAGAGACGTTGAGCCTCCGAGGCGGGACATAATCTCAGCATTCATCCGTATAGTTTCGAAGCACTGAAAAAAACTGTTCAAAGCAGCCCCATTGAAGTCCATGGAAGCTGAGCTTCAACAGGGAAATGCACTGTGACGCTACAGGAATGTATGGGAAGGAAATCAGTCAGTCGACCTGCTAATATATGTAGCTGATTCTGAAAGAACTCGTCTTCGGTATGAACGTGTTCTAACGCATTTAAAATGTTAACACAATAATAAATATTTGACCATTAATTTTTATTTTATTTTAGGGGACGCTGAGCAGTCTTAAAGAAATCGCCACTGATTGTAATACATTGTAACACGCGCCCCAAGCCAGCCACAATGTCAAATAAATTGGAACATGCAGTCTAGCGTGCACACACACAGCCCAGCTCATATATACCAACAACTTGATTGAACAATTTAATTATCAGGCTGTGGCCGCCTACTGAAAAGAACATAGGCTAGATAATCAGTGTGGGA
Organism: Osmerus mordax; assembly: GCF_038355195.1. Classification (NCBI taxonomy): domain Eukaryota; kingdom Metazoa; phylum Chordata; class Actinopteri; order Osmeriformes; family Osmeridae; genus Osmerus; species Osmerus mordax. The sequence goes on along the minus strand of NC_090055.1, from coordinate 21,616,983 downwards.
CTAGTTTAAGTCCACTCGTCTACTTTTATGAAGGCAAAGTCACGAATCAAATCGTTGAAGTAAATTTCCCCTGGAACAGATTTCATGTTCCAAATGGGGGGGGGCTGTCGCTGTCTTGGTGTGTGGGGTTGCATCAAATTCCCCTTTTTTGCTCTGTTAAATTGCTGCACCAGTCCACACTTGACCGGTGGGGATCTCATTCTATTATGACTGTAACTGTTAGCTGCTCCTGGCATTCTCTAATCCCTGCTCTCCTCTCTCTGTCCCCCCCCACACACATCCCTTGTGGTGTGGGGGGTTTGAGTTGTCAGCACCTGCCTGGTCGTCGGTCAGCCAACGCTGGACCTGGTCGCGAGTCTCCCGGTCCTGTCCTACATCTATAAAGTTGAACAATGGATTTTGGTGTTTTAAAAACCCACCGACACTGTATGACTATGTTTAGCCTGTGTTCTGCTCCTCTCTCTCACCAACCGTCTCTGGAGGAGGGGATCCCTCTCTGAATTGCTCCTCCCAAGGTTTCTTCCATTTTTTTCTCCTGTTGGGAGTTTTTTGGGAGTTTTTCCTTGTCTTCCTTGAGGGTTTAGGTTGGTTGAGGGGCAGTTCTATGGGCATATGTGAAGCCCTCTGTGACATGCTTGCATGTAAAAAGGGCTATACAAATAAATTTGATTTGATTTGACGAAGCAGGTCAAACTCGTTTGACATCACCTTCATGCGAAGCCATTGTTGTCTTGCATGCTTTGATACCGGCAATGACACGTGACGCTAAGAGAACGTGGACTTCACTACGGGTGGGTAAATGCATCAAAAATATGTATTATTATTTTATTTTTTATCTCCCGTGCCGGACGCGGAGTAATACATACTGTGCTTCAACATAATATTACATTGTGAATACGCTAACGTTCGATTTAGCGGTATCAGACTTTTTGTGTTACAAACTGAACAAGGTTGGGAGTTTTTGTGAATACGCTCATTAACGTTTGAACAATGTTGAGAGTTATTGTGAACACGTTCAATAAAGTTTGACTGACTGACATATCTGACTGTTTTGTTTCGCTTAATGCGCCTTATAGTCCGATGCACTTTATATATGAAATAAGATCGAAAATAGACCATTCATTGACAGTGCGCCTTATAATCCAGTGCGCCCTATAGTGCGGAAAATACGGTAACTCCAGTCAAGATATCCAAAACTATCTCCCCCATAAATTTTTGTTTTTATTCTCGAAACTGGCTCATACTACTAGCTTTTTCATAGAATATCTTTTGGCGATTTTCACTAAGTTTGAAACCAATCCGAAATGGGTAAACTAGCACCCCATTTATTTGCTTACGTCAAGAAATGTTGTCTGGAACTGTGGGTACGAACAGGGCACAAGCACAAAAGGGAACATTAGTAGTGATGGAAGTTCTCTGAATCTTGTTCAGTAAAATGAACAAATCCTATTTTTGAGTCATTCGTTCATTTCAACGGGGGAGGGGGGGGTTGCTCAACATTTTATAGCCAACACTGCAAACATTGATCATATTCTCATGTAGGCCTATATGTTAGTGCATGTAAACCAGCAGATACTATTTTAAAAGAAAAATGCCCGCATTAAAATAATGCATCAAGACAGTTTGTATGATTTTAATTGGTCATTTATTATCACGGCAAACAATTAAACTGCACTGAACTGTAAGTAAAGTACAAAAAAGTTAAAATAACAAAACCTGTAATTATTACTTGTAAACGAATATCATTCGCGTCTTACTAAACCTAGTCACGCGAAAGTGAATGAGATGAACAAATCCTTTATGTTTCCTCTTCTGAGCCTATGCAGGTCACGTGAAAAATTATCCAAAGACTCGTACACAAAGACCCAGTCGGGAAATTAACAAATCATTTCTGTTTCCTCTAGCTACCAGTAATGAGCCTATGCAGGTCATATGAAAAAAGATACAAAGACTGGTACCCGAAAGAAGGAACGAATCGTTCACCTCCAGACCGTGTCTTCGGATCAATGTTTCGTTCATCTGGCGACCGTGTGTTCGGGTACGACCTGCATAGGCTCAGTACTGGTAGCTAGAGGAAACAGAAATTATTCGTTCATTTCTGGTTGACGCAAATTATGACGTGTACAGCTACTTGCGACAGGTACGAGCCTCGGAGCAAGGAACAAGGCGAGCCACTGTACTGGGTTAGGGTGCGAAATGTAAAAAAACCCACTTCTGCAATCGTTTTTACAAGCAGCGATTATCCATCGGACTATTAACTGCTGTGTCCACCGTGGTCTCCACATACTTGATCGACGGAAACGATTATTGCCTCAACTGGCCCCTTTCGACGCGGAGGAGCAGCGGTTCTACTCTGAGCCCCTCCAGGATGACCGAGCTTCTCACCCGATCTCTAAGGGAGAGCCCGGACACCCTGCGGAGAAAACTCATTTCGGCCGCTTGTATTCGCGATCTCGTTCTTTCGGTCACTACCCACAGTTCGTGACCATAGGTGAGGGTAGGAACGTAGATCGACTGGTAAATAGAGAGCTTCGCCTTTAGACTCAGCTCCTTCTTCACCACGACGGACCGATGCATAGCCCGCATCACTGCGGACGCCACACCGATCCGCCTGTTGATCTCGTGCTCCATTCTTCCCTCACTCGTGAACAAGACCGCATTCGGTTGCGAACCGCTCCAGTGAGAGCTGAAGGGGACCACATCATCCGCAAAAAGCAGCGACCTGATCCTGAGGTCACCAAACCGGAACCCCTCAACACCCTGGCTGCGCCTAGAAATTTTGTCCATATAAGTTCTGAACAGAATCGGTGACAAAGGGCAGCCCTGGCAGAGTCCAACCCTCACAGGGAACAAGTTTGACTTACTGCCGGCAATGCGGACCAAACTCTGGCACCGGTCGTACAGGGACCGGAAATCCCCGATCAGGGAATCCGGTACCCCGTACTCCCGGAGCACCCCCCACATGAGCCCCCGAGGGACACGGTCGAATGCCTTTTCCAAATCCACAAAACATGTGTAGACTGGTTGGGCGAACTCCCATGCACCCTCCAGGACCCTGCCAAGGGTGTAGAGCTGGTCCACAGTTCCACGGCAAGGACAAAAACCACATTGCTCCTCCTGAATCCGAGGTTCGACAATCCGACGGACCCTCCTCTCAAGGACCCCTGAATAGACTTTCCCAGGGAGGCTGAGGAGTGTGATCCCCCTAAAGTTGGAGCACCACCACCCCAGTCTGCCAGTCCAGAGGCACGGGCCCGATATATTGTATATAGATCGTACATAGATATATATTGTATAGATTTTATATTGTACATTATAGCTATTTTATACCATCCATCCATCATCTTCCGCTTATCCGGTGGTCGGGTCGCGGGGGCAGCAACCTAAGCAGGGAGGCCCAGACTTCCCTCTCCCCGGCCACTTCCACCAGCTCGTCCTGGGGGACCCCGAGGCGTTCCCAGGCCAGCCGAGAGACATAGTCCCTCCAGCGTGTCCTGGGTCTTCCCCGGGGCCTCTTCCCAGTGGGACGTGCCCAGAACACCTCACCAGGGAGGCGTCCAGGAGGCATCCTTATCAGATGCCCGAGCCACCTCAACTGGCCCCTCTCGACACGGAGGAGCAGCGGTTCTACTCTGAGCCCCTCCCGGATGACCGAGCTTCTCACCCTATCTCTAAGGGAGAGCCCGGACACCCTGCGGAGAAAACTCATTTCGGCCGCTTGTATTTGCGATCTCGTTCTTTCGGTCACTACCCACAGTTTGTGACCATAGGTGAGGGTAGGAACGTAGATCGACTGGTAAATAGAGAGCTTCGCCTTTCGACTCAACTCCTTCACCACGACGGACCGATGCAGAGCCCGCATCACTGCCGATGCCGCACCGATCCGCCTGTCGATCTCACGCTCCATCCTTCCCTCACTCGTGAACAAGACCCCGAGATACTTGAACTCCTCCGCTTGGGACAAGATCTCCTCCCCGACCCTGAGGTTGCTATTTTATACTGTATATGTGTTTTATTCTACATACCTGTCCCCTTAGTATTAGTTAATTAGACTTTGCACCTTTTGTATAGTATAGTTAGACTTGTTTAAACTTACATCACTTATTTAAAGGTCAGCTAGCTCCGTGGTGAAGGAGTTGGCTAAGGCGAACGCTAGAAATAGGTTATGGCAGATCAGAGTGGCCCTGGGCAGATCCAATAGTTTTAAACTTCAACAGAGTACCCGCCTACAAGGAAGTTAACGTTTGTCAATGGAGCCATCCCAGACCCAAAGAGGCAGAAGACTCGGCTGTTGGCATGGTGACCTGAAGCTGCTGAACACACCGGCGACCCACAAGGCAGGAAAACAGCTCGACCTCATCCTGACACGTAACTGTATCACTGACTTAACCTCTGTAACCCCACTACACATTTCTGATCACTCCTTCATCCAATTCTCTGTCTCTCTCCCCCCAACTCCTCATACCTCCCCTCCCCTCGTAACTTTCCGCCGTAACCTACGCTCCCTATCCCCCTCCCATTTCTCCTCCATTGTAACATCTTCCCTCCCTCCCATTGACGAGTTTATGTGCCACCCCACTGACACTGCCACCAACACCCTGTTATCCACACTAACTGCATCACTCGACACTCTCTGTCCCCTGTCAACCAGGCCTGCGCGATCTTCTCCCTCCTGCCCGTGGCTCACGGATGTGATTCGTGAAGAACGGTCCATCCTTCGGGCAGCTGAGAGGAGATAGCGCAAGTCCAAAGACGGTCTGGACCTCGATAAGTATCACTCCCTCCTCAAGTCCTTCTCTGCCCGCATAACTGATGCTAAAACCCACTACTTCCTGAACAAAATTAACTCTGCCTCAAACCCTCTCAAACTTTTCTCTACCTTCTCAACCCTTCTTAACCCACCCCCCCCCCCACCCTGACAGCAGACGACTTTGCCTCCTTCTTTGAGAAAAAAGTTGCTGACATTAGCAGTAGGTTCCCTGAACCCACCTTTCCTACCCACTCATCCTCAATGACTGACCCAACTAAATGTCTAAACGCTTTCTCTCCCCTGTCCGAGGCAGAGATCTCTGACCTCATTCTCTCTCATCGCCCCACCTCCTGTCCCCTTGATCCAGTCCCCTCCCCTCTCTTTCAAACCATCTCTCCCTCCATCATAACTTTTCTTCTTCATGTCCTTAACTCTTCTCTTACTTCCGGCACTTTCCCCTCTGCCTTCAAACAGGCCAGAGTTAGCCCTCTACTCAAAAAACCCTCCAGTAACCCAGCTGTCCTCCAGAACTACAGACCGGTATCACTACTACCCTTCTTTTCTAATACAATTGAACGCGCTGTATATAACCAACTGTCAAACTTCCTCTCTCAGAACAACCTGCTTGACCCCAACCAATCGGGCTTCAAGACTGGCCACTCCACAGAAACTGCCCTCCATCAGAGACACTGACTGTCTCCCCACCTTCAAGAAAAGGCTCAAGACGCACTTGTTCCTGGAGTACAACGGCACTTAGGAATGCTCGGCTGGTCCTGATGTTAGTTTCCTCCAGGATCACAATGACTCGTATTGAGAGACTTGTTGCTCTTGTTGGTTAGTTGTAACGGTTTCAAATTCTTGTACTCGCAGTGAAATATTTTTACTGTTGATTGTTTTTTCTACAGGTACACTCTTGCACTCTTGTGGGGAGTTTCATGTTGTTCAATTGTAACTTGTTTAACTGCATGCTCTTATGGTTCTTCCCTTTGGCACTTATTTGGTTTTCCACAATGTATGCTTCATGTTTTGGCTGCTCGCAATGTTTGGGGCTATCTCGTTGTTATGATCAGTGACTTATGCTCTTTTGTAAAGCTCTCTCTTGGAAGTTGCTTTGGATAAAAGCGTCTGCTAAATGCAGAAATGTAAATATGTTCTATGTCACTGTTGAATAAAAAGATAATCAATACCTCAGATATACAAAATGTGTAATGACAATGCTGAACATATATTCCAAATATAATCAATGATCCAGATATAATAATGATGAACTTATATTCCAATTTTATGATTATGCACCAAGATGTGTCTGTGAAAGTGATAAATAGGCCATGCTCAGGAGAATGTATCTTTTAGTGAGGAGAGGAAAAGAATAAAGTCAGCCTACTGGCAGGGAGGGTTGTACAGGGTGATATGATTTGCTGCAGAGAGCTGTTTGACATAAAGGCCGGTGAGAGGTACCGGATGGGGGAGGGGGGATGGCCACACTATGGGACAAGGAGAGGGTACAATGGGCCTCACAACTCTTGAGAGTGAGAGTCAACACCAGGAGATAACAAGATTCATTAGACTGGGGAGAATGTACCCCTTTGCATCTGGACATCATCAGACCTTTGGGTCTTGTCCTTGAATGGCCAGGTCTGTACCCGCCCTGGACCAGGTTAGTTTCGAAGCATAATTTGCCATAGTAACTGAGTTTGAACAACATTGAGCTGGCTTTATGGAACCGAATTAACTAGAAATGAGTCCGACTAACAGACATAAGCCTGGCTTATTCGGTAAACTTGCTTTATGGAACAGGCCTTAGGTCACAGACCACATCTTGCTATTGAGCCTTTTCTTTAAGCGCCGCTCTCAAATTTCTTATTCTGCTCTGACATTTTGCTTGCTCAGTGAACATCACAGAGCAGAATCAACGTAAAAGTGCAGAATGAATTGCATGATACCTGCCACTTCACATTATTCTGACAAATTCACAGCAAAATTTCAAGTCAAGTGATAAACTAGCAAACAAAAAAAACAGTGAACATTATATGTAAATATATATTAGCCAATGAGAGGCCCCCTTGAGCGTCTGTCCCCCTGGGTTTCAGTCCAGGTGAGCCTGTGCATTAAAGCTGGGCTAGGTAAGTTTTGCGATGCTTGCTATTTTAGCTTCTGTTTGACATGATTAAAACCCAAATATCCCATCCCCTCCCTTCAAAGCCATTCCCACAAAACACATGAACGCGCATCCTGACGACAGAACTTGCCGTTCTTTACAAGCTTTCTGTACGCTTACAGTGTAGCTAACGTTAGCGTTGGCTTGGTAAGGTAGAAAGATAGAAAACATTTCATCCATAAAGAAAACCCTTTGAAACAAGCTGATTCAACTACTGCGTCAGCGGCCGTTATCACTCAACACTACGCATATTTGACAGTACAGTATCTGCGTAGGGGATTAGTTTATGTTAGGCTAAATTAAAGTATGCCCAAAAAATTTAAATAAGCTGAAATGTATTTTAGAAAGACTGGTTAACAAAACAAGTTTGCTGGAATTTTTTTTACTGAAAGGTTTGTTCATCGCTAGCTATCCAAAGTACATCGCAAGAATTTAACTTTTCAGTCGAAATGTCAATGTTTGGATCTCGCTAATGCACTATAATCAAAACAGACGGGCCATCGAATATTATTGGTCAAAAACTCTACACCGGTAGTGTCACACACGAAGGGCAGAGATGGAGGGGTGCAGACACATTTTAATTAAGGCTGTCAAAGTTATCGCAATAATAACGCGCTAACGCAATCACACTTTAACGCGATAAAAAAAATGTGCTGTTAACGCAGATTTCTAGCCTGATGTTGTCATACTCATAATTCTAGTCAGAATATGAGTCTGATACCGCTCCGTTGGGCTGTGAGTATGGGGCTTGTTTCAACCGAACCCAGGAAAAAAATGCCTCTTCGCTCAATTGGATAGACCTACAACCAATCAGAGAAACGTAGTATGTTGTTTGTTGAAAACGAATTCAACCCAAGCGCTCTTTGGTGACGTGGTTGATTACGTTACTGTTGATCATCTGTCCATCATCGTATAAAGCCCGCCCTGACAATTTGATTGGTCCGAACAGCTCTTGTTCGGACATAGTTTTTCCACAACCGAGCGACCCCAGACCCAACTTCCCGACCAAAATGTTTTGTCGGCTGGCACCCAGGCTAGCAGATTTCTTTTTGACCTTGGGTATCACCTGTTGTCACATGACTTCGACTGCCGACGTTAGCTGAATGATGGAGAGACGGCTTTTAGATGGGAAGTTCCATTTCAAAAAGTTGCCAGACGGCTCGGTTGACAAAACCAAGGCTGTGTGTTTTGATTGTCAGGCTGAGTTTAGTTATCACTGGGGTACTTCCAGCCTAAAACATCACATGCAAGCAAAGCACACAATTAGCAGCAGCAGCGCTAGCGGCGGCAGCGGCAGTAGCGTTAGCGGCAGCAGCGTTCGCTCCGGTAATATAGGGAGTCAGGTGGCTGAGCGGTTAGGTTAGGTAATCGGGCTATTAAACAGAGGGTTGCCGGTTTGATTCCCCGCTGTGCTAAAAATGACGTTGTGTCCTTGGGCAAGGCACTTCACCCTACTTGCCTCGGGGGAATGTCCCTGTACTTACTGTACGTCGCTCTGGATAAGAGCGTCTGCTAAATATCTAAATGTAAATGTAATATACGGCAGACAACACTCACAAAAGAAGCGAGCAAAAGAAGCCTATGTGGCCGAATCCCAATACTACCCCTACCCCTTAGTTTGCCCCTAGCCCTTGGCCCTCGAAACTGAGGGGTAAGGGCTACATATCCCTAAGAAATGGGACGCCACTTGGTTACAGGTACATCATCTAGCACGTGTCGATATCTCCAAAGCAAGTAGTGTTATGCACTGATATCAAACAAAATTAGCTGCTAATGGAGATTACTTAAACTGTAGACATGCTAGTGAGAGAAATGCGGGAGTGTTGTGCAAATCAGCACTGTAACATTAGCGTAGCAAACTAACGATTTTTAGAAACGTTTCAATTAGGAAAATGGTTGCAAATATATATGTACAGGACTGTGTATAGCCCAAAATAAGACGAAACAACAAGATAATTTTTTTAATCAATTATTTAAGCCGAAAATATTACATTTATCGGACTCTGGATGATCTGGCCGCCATTGTTGCCGGTCGCGCAGTATTCACATAGCTTCCATAAGCTTTCATTTTCACTTGGTTTTAAGGGGTGTATACCCCTTCGTCTTAGCCCTACTCCTAGCTCAAAAGGAGTATTGGGACACCACTAGCTCTCACGTGAACGCGCAAAAGTAAGGGGTAGGGGTAAGGGGTAGTATTGGGATTCGGCCTAAAACTCCCTAACAATTTCCTCTTGTTATCCTCCAGTTATTTGAGTTTTTTAAGTACACGCTTTTAATATTATTGAATACATTTGATTAATCGTTATTAATCATATTGAATGCGATTAATCATGATAAAAAAAATATATGGCTTGACAGCCCAAATTTTTATACGAGAATAAGCAAAAATTTAAGCAGGAAAAGTGACAAGTAAACATTTGAATACGTTTTAATACTATATATTGAAATACAGAACTTACTGGCCTCAGGCCATCGGGCCAGTGTTAATGTTGAACCCTGGCAGAGTGCGTGCAGGTGAGTAGGTAGGTAGACAGAACGGTAGCCCGTCCAATCCTTAGTCTCAGAACGGTCTTAATGATTTGCCTGGTTTATTACAGTCCTGCGACGCCCACAGATGTCGGATTGATTTCATATTGGTTGCTATCAAGATGTGAAGTTTATTCAGGCAAATATGACAAAAGCTAGACAACGGTTAAATTAGAAATGCATCAAACCGTATTTCTAGCAAAGTTGTTATATTAGCCAGTCAATATTAAGCTTATCTATGCAACGGCTGCTAGCACGCCTCACAAGTTCTCCTGAAATATTACCCTCTCTAGTTTCAAATCTTTTTTTATTTTAATTTTACTATAATTTCAGTAAATATGCAGTCCATTCAGTGACGATACTGTATCTGTGGTTTGTCATCACATTTCAAGAATAAACTCTATCAGGGGGGGCATTTAAGTTTCACAATGTAAGTATGAATTACCAGCTGTTTCAAGTTCACCTTAATTTTCTTACACTGCTGTCCCTCCCTGCTACCTCTCTTTCTCTCTCTCCCTCTCCCTCTCCTCATTTTCAGGTGTGCTCTCCTCTTTCTCCCTTACCTCCCCCTACTCTCCCTCTTCCTCCCCCTACTCTTTCTCTTCCTCCTTTACCTCCTCCTGTCTGTCTGTCTGTCTGGGCATGCACCACTTGACACCCTAGAAAATATTGCCCCGGGGGTCTTTCTCACTCCTGTAACCCTCTCTCTCCCTCCATCTCTCTCTCACCTGTGTCTCACCTCTCACTCTCTCTCGTCTCTCCCCCTCCATCACTCTCTCTCACCTTTGTCTCACCTCTCACTCTCTCCCTCCTGTCTCTCCATCTTTCTCTCACCTGTGTCTCACCTCTCACTCTCTCTCTCTCCTGTCTCTCCCCCTCCATCGCTCTCTCTCTCACCTGTGTCTCACCTCTCACGCTATCTCTTCTGTCTCTCCTCACCATCTCTCTATTCCTCTCTCCCCCGTGTTTGATCATCTCAGCTCTGATGATTCAAGACAGCGGGGAGCCTGTGGGCCTTTCTTCTGCGGTATGTTGTGCTCAGGCCCTTTCACACATGATTAGTGTAATACCATTGATTACACAGTACAGGATTAGCCAGACCTTAGGGGAACAGAAAGCTTGGAAGCTGTGGTTATAATTTGTGACCAGAGGCGTGATGTGATGAGACGCATGAAAGGAGCCCTGAGATCAGGGTGCAGCAGAGGAGTTGGGGGGGATGGGGAGACGTGGGCACACCAAGCGAGGGATGGGGAGCCAGGTTTGGGGCGCCAGGTTTGATATCCTTCACAAACAGGACATGTGGGATCATGCAGCGAGATGAAGAAAAAAAAAGATTTCATAGGATTGTGTTTTGGGGATTTCTGTGTTAGCAACAGGGCAGGCATGGAGAGATGGATGGGGGGGTGGTAGTGCTGGGTCGGGTAAAAGCAGGGCTTGAATTTTTTTTTTTTTACTTAGTAGCACTGGTGCTCCCAACTTTAAAAGGTTAGGAGCACCAGCAAAAATGTTGTAGCTCCCACTGATAATGTCATATTGTCTTTTCAGCTCTGTGTCATGTGACAATGGAACGCAGTGACGTTAAGTAATTGAACGCTCATTTGAACCAATCTAAAATCTGCATTTAAGATTAAAGTTTAACTGTAACGTAGGATAGAATGGTAGACCGGTCACTGTATCAGCTCACAGCAGGTACTGTGCAGGAGGCTAATTAGTGACCGTTTTGTAAAGAAATTAAAACCGGTCGCACCATAATGATTATATGCACTTGCACTAATGCCCCCAAATATATTTTGAGGTTGCACAGATCAAATTTAGTGAGCATATGCAACCAAAATTGTCGCAATTTCAAGCCCTGAAGAGAGCGCTGGGTGGGGTAAGAGAGCGCTGGGTGGGGTAAGAGAGCGCTGGGTGGGGTAAGAGAGCGCTGGGTGGGGTAAGGGAGCAGTGGGTGGGGTAAGAGAGCGCTGGGTGGGGTAAGAGAGCGCTGGGTGGGGTAAGGGAGCAGTGGGTGGGGTAAGAGAGCGCTGGGTGGGGTAAGAGAGCGCTGGGTGGAGTAAGAGAGCGCTGGGTGGAGGAAGAGAGCGCTGGGTGGGGTAAGAGAGCAGTGGGTGGGGTAAGAGAGCAGTGGGTGGGGTAAGAGAGCGCTGGGTGGAGTAAGAGAGCAGTGGGTGGGGTAAGAGAGCGCTGGGTGGAGTAAGAGAGCGCTGGGTGGGATAAGAGAGCACTGGGTGGGGTAAGAGAGCAGTGGGTGGAGTAAGAGAGCAGTGGGTGGAGTAAGAGAGCAGTGGGTGGGGTAAGAGAGCACTCCACCCAGCTGCTAGTCCAAGCACTTGTCCTCTCCAAGTTGGACTATTGCAACTCGCTGCTCGCTGGTCTCCCAGCATGTGCAACCCGCCCTCTTCAAAGGATTCAGAACGCAGTGGCCCGCCTGGTCTACAATCTACCCAGACGCTCCCATGTTACCCCGCTCCTCATCTCTCTCCACTGGCTACCTATCATGGTCCGTATCAGATTCAAGACCCTGGTATTGACCCTCCGAGCAGTGAACGGGACTGCACCCGTCTACATCAAGTCTCTCCTGCAGCCTTACACCCCCACCCGTCACCTACGGTCTTCTTCAGACAACCGCCTGGTGGTCCCACCGCTCAAGACCGCTCGGTCCCAACACAAGCTCTTCTCCTGTCTGGCCCCCCAGTGGTGGAATCAACTCCCCACCTCCATCAGAGACACTGACTGTCTCTCCACCTTCAAGAAAAGGCTCAAGACGCACTTGTTCCGGGAGTACAACGGTACTTAGGAATGGTTCGCTTGACCCGATGTTAGTTTCCTCAAGGATCACAATGACTCTTGCTTAGAGACTTGTTGCTCTTGTGGTTAGTGGTAACTGATTTAAAATGTTTGTACTCGCTGTGATATATTGTTTTTATTATTGTTGCTTGTTTTTTTCCACAGGTACACTTGCACTTATAGCGGTTCATGTTGTTTAATTGTAACTTGTTTAACTACATGCTCTTATGGTTCTTCCCTTTGGCACTTACTTTGGTTGTTCACAATGTGTGCTTCATGTTTTGGCTACTCACAATGTTTTTGTGGCTATCTTGTTGTTATGATCAGTGACCTATGCACTTTGTAAAGCTCTCTCTTGGAAGTCGCTTTGGATAAAAGCGTCTGCTAAATGAATAAATGTAAATTTGAGAGAGCGCTGGGTGGGGTAAGAGAGCACTGGATGGGGTAAGAGAGCGCTGGGTGGGGTAAGAGAGCGCTGGGTGGAGTAAGAGAGCGCTGGGTGGGATAAGACAGCGCTGGGTGGAGGAAGAGAGCGCTGGGTGGAGTAAGAGAGCGCTGGGTGGGATAAGAGAGCGCTGGGTGGGGTAAGAGAGCAGTGGGTGGAGTAAGAGAGCAGTGGGTGGAGTAAGAGAGCGCTGGGTGGGGTAAAAGAGCAGTGGGTGGAGTAAGAGTGCTGGGTAGAGTAAGAGAGCACTGGAGGGGGTAAGAGAGGGCTGGGTGGGGTAACAGAGGGCTGGGTGGGGTAAAAGAGCAGTGGGTGGGGTAAGAGAGCAGTGGAGGGAGGGCAGGTAGGAGCTAAACATGCTGGGACATGGTAGAGGGCTTATCTGATGGAGCAGCAAGACATCACACAATTAACTGCATCTGACTGACAGTGGAGGGAGGCAGGGAGGGAAGGGGAAGTAGTCTTTGAGGGAGAGGGCTGGAGGGGTGTCTGACAGTGATGGGAGGGAGGGAGAAGAAGGATGGTAAGAAGAGGGGTGGGGGGGTCCTTCAGTCCTTCTTGAACTACCCCTTCCCACCCAGGAGGCCTCCCACCTCCCCCCCTCTACAGTGACGACTCTCTCCATTCAGGAGGGTGAAGTTAACAGACTTTTCAAGAGGCAGAACCCCCGCAAAGCAGCTGGGCCGGACTCTGTCTCTCCAGCCACCCTCAAGCACTGCGCTGACCAGCTGTCTCCGGTGTTTACCCACATCTTTAACACCTCCCTTGAGACATGCCATGTGCCAGCCTGTCTCAAGTCCTCCATCATCATCCCTGTGCCCAAAAAGCCAAGGCCAACAGGACATAATGACTACAGACCCGTCGCCCTGACCTCTGTGGTAATGAAGTCTTTCGAGCGCCTGGTGCTGGCACACCTTAAATCCATCACTGACCCTCTACTGGACCCCCTGCAGTTTGCCTACAGAGCCAACAGGTCTGTGGACGATGCAGTTAACATGGCCCTCCACTTCACCCTACAGCACCTGGACTCCCCAGCATCCTATGCCAGGATCCTGTTTGTGGACTTCAGCTCTGCCTTCAACACCATCATCCCCGCCCTGCTTCAGGACAAGCTCTCCCAGCTGAACGTGCCTGATTCCACCTGCAGGTGGATAACAGACTTCCTGTCTGACAGGAAGCAGTGCGTTAAGCTGGGAACACAAGTCTCTGACTCCCGGTCCATCAGCACCGGATCACCTCAGGGCTGCGTCCTTTCTCCTCTGCTCTTCTCCCTGTACACCAACAGTTGCACCTCCAGTCATCCGTCCGTCAAACTCCTGAAGTTTGCGGACGACACCACCCTTATTGGGCTCATCTCTGGTGGAGACGAGTCTGATTATAGGTGGGAAGCGGCCAACCTGGTGACCTGGTGCAGCCAGAACAACTTAGAGCTCAATGCTCTTAAGACAGTGGAGATGGTTGTGGACTTCAGGAGGAACACAGCCCCACTCACCCCCATCACCCTGTGTGACTCCCCAGTCAACACTGTGGAGTCCTTCCGCTTCCTGGGCACTATCCTCTCCCAGGACCTCAAGTGGGAACTGAACATCAGCTCCCTCATCAAGAAAGCACAACAGAGGATGTACTTCCTTCGGCAGCTGAAGAAGTTCAACCTGCCAAAGACAATGATGGTGCACTTCTACTCAGCCATCATTGAGTCCATCCTCACCTCCTCCATCACCGTCTGGTACGCTGCTGCCACTGCCAAGGACAAGAGCAGACTGCAGCGTATCATCCGTACTGCTGAGAAGGTGATTGGCTGCAATCTGCCTACCCTCGAGGACCTGCACACCTCGAGGACCCTGAGGCGAGCGAGGAAGATTGTGGCCGACTCCTCCCACCCTGGACACTCCCTGTCTCAGTCACTCCCCTCCGGCAGAAGGCTGCGGTCTATCAGGACCAATACCTCACGCCACAAAAACAGTTTCTTCCCTTCCGCTGTTGGCCTCTTCAACAAGGCCAAGGGACCACACTGACTCAAATGACTTATTGCTTAAAACACTCTGCTTTTGCACTGCACCACAACATGGTATCTTGTACATTTGTATTTTTTGTAATATTTGTATTTTTGTATTTTTATATTGTAATTTACGGCAACTTATATTTATCCCACTTAGTACTGCTAGTTTATGTACCCTTAGTATAGTTAGTCCACATATTTACATTTTAGGTATATGTTTATTGTATGCACCTTCCTGCCAAAGCAAATTCCTTGTCTGTGCAAACTTTCATGGCGAATAAATCCCTTTCTGATTCTGATTCTGATGGGAGGGGTGGGGGGTCTGACAGTGATGGGAGGGAGGGAAGGAGAAGGACGTGATGGAGTTCGTACCTCTAAAAGCATCTGCTAAGTGAATACAATACCCTGATATCTACCCTGAGATTTACCCTGATATCTACCCCTCATACCTACCCTGATAACTACTCTGATGTCTACCCTGATATATTCCCTGATATCTACCCTGACATCTACCCTGACATCTACCCTGATATCTACCCTGATATCTACCCCTGACATATTCCCTGATACCTACCCAGATATCTACCCTGATATCTACCCTGATATCTACCCCTGACATCTACCCTGATATATACCGTGATACCTACCCTGATATTTACCCTGCTATATACCCCTGATATCTATCCTGATATATACCCTGATATTTACCCTGCTATATACCCCTGATATCTATCCTGATATATACCCTGATATTTACCCTGCTATATACCCCTTGTAGGAGCCAATTGAGTCCTTTTGAGTATTTGAGTTGATATTTCAGTTTGTGTGACTATGTTATTATTAGTGATTTACTTTGCATTGAATTAGCCTGAATTCGGACATAGTAATTGTTTCTAAGTGTGTGCCCCCTATAGGTCATACACTGGCATTAGGATAAAGGTGTGACAGGCCAATGAGAGGTGTGGGTTCCGGCCTGCGCATACCATCATTGACCGGGAAGCGTGAACGTGAACCGTGCAGAGCCTTGAGCTGAGCCGAACTGACTAGAACGAAACAAAGACAAAGACCTTAATGGTTTAACTTACTTTTGATGTACAAAATAAAACAGATTCAAGTTCATTATATCCATGTCTCCTGGACTCTACTTTATATCACGCGTCAAGATACAATCACCGGAACTCCAAGAAGCGGTCAAACTAATTTGCAAGATTTTGCCGCTACACCCCTGATATCTACCCTGATATATACCCCTGATATCTTATTCTCTGGCCTCCCAAGCACCTACATAAAAAATGTACAGCTGGTGTTAAATGCTGCTGCTAAACTACTGACCAGAACCAGAAAGTTTGATCACATAACATCTACTCTCGTCTCTCTACACTGGCTCCCAATCCAAGCCAGAGCTGATTTCAAAGTCCTACTATTAACCTACAAATCTCTGCATGGATTAGCACCACTATACCTCTCTGGTCTTTTTGCACCCTATCAGATCCAAAAGATGCCGGTTATCGGGTGGTTCCCAAAATTTTAAAAAAAAACTGCTGGAGGCAGGGCATTCTCATATCGAGCACCTCTTCTCTGGAACAAATTACCTGTCTCAATTAAGGAGACAGATACCGTTTTGACATTCAAAGTTAGGTTAATTTTTTTTTGTTTAGTCAGTTCTATGACTGCTAAAGTGTATGTGTGTGTACTTTTAATGTAAACCTGAAATGTGTGTTTGTCTGTGTAACTAGTGTGAATCGGTGAAACTCACTCCTCAAGTATATAACAGGCCACCCGCATCAACGAAGAGCTAGCTTTTCGTTGGCGTAGCTGGTAGTGGTCGCGCTTGGCAGGTCAGAGGTGGCGTGTTCGAGCCCAGTGAGTGGCGAACATCGGTCCGTAGACTTTGTGACGGAGCGTGCCTAGTCTGTTACATCTGTATGTATCATGTATAACTTTTAAGTTACAAATAAAGCTCCTATAAGTTCATGTTGCCCCATTGTGATTTTACAAATAAAGTAAACCTGTTACTGTATATTGTTCCTATTCTTGTTTCTGTTGCTAGATGGAGATGACGGGGGACGGGGCTTCTTATTTGTATTTTAGAGTTTCTCTTCCCTGGAACAGATTTCATGTTCCAACCGAGGCGGGCTGGCGCTGTACATTTAGTCATTTAGCAGACGCTCTTATCCAGAGCGACTTACAGTAAGTACAGGGACATACCCCCGAGGCAAGTAGGGTGAAGTGTCTTGCCCATATAGCCCAATATTACTGTAACTGTTAGTTGCTCCTTGCATTCTCTTATTCCTGCTCTCCTCTCTCTGTCCCCCCTCCACACATCCCCTGTGGTGTTGAAGGTTTGAGCTGTCAGCACCTGGCTGGTCGTCGGTCTGCCAACGTTGGACCTGGTCGCCAGTGGACATTGATCTTTGACAGTCTGCCAAAGCTGGATCTAGTCGCCAAGTGGACATCGGTCTCCCTGACGGACAACACAAGTTCCCGGTCCTTTTCCTCACCCCCCGGCCTGTGATGCTGCGCCGGTCACAGTCCCCAGCCCTGTGGCTACCTCTGCTTATACTAACCATTTACTAACTCTGACCCAAGTAGAACACTGGATTTTGGTGTTTCAACACCCATTGACACTTCCCTGCTGTAAGACTATGTTTAGCCTGTGTTCTGCACCTTTCTTTCACCAACCGTCTCTTCTCTAGTGAGTTTTTCCTTGTCTTCCTTGAGGGTTTAGGTTGGTTGAGGGGCAGTTCTATGGGCGTATGTGAATCCCTCTGTGACATTGCTTGTAAAAAGGGCTATACAAATACTTTTTTTTTTAATTTGATATCTACCCCTGATATCTACCTTGATATCTACCCCTGATATCTACCCCTCACCATTCCATCCCCCAACACACTCACATGACATCACCTCAGAGCTGGGGCACAGAGCCGGACTGTTCACTCTCAGATACAAACACAGACATTCATAGTGTTAGGGTTAGGCTAACCCTAACACTATGATTCATACACACTCAGGGGGTGGTAGGGGGGGCTGCTGGGGGAGGGTTGACCAGGGGGGGAGGAGGGGGACCAAGGGGGGGGGAGGTCTCTAAGGGGTCTCAACCCTCATTAGTAAAACATGGTAGTCTGATGGAAGGTCTGCCCCCCCCATACTGCACAAACGTTTCTGTATCTAAATAGTTTACATGCTAGTACACACTCAAACACAAGTCTGTTTCTCTGTGTAAGAACAGGCCCCACTCACATACAAACACCCACACACAGACTCTCACACACCCACACAAACATACATACATTTAAAAAAGACCTCAAACAGCGCTGAGGTGCCACAGTGGCTTCCATTGATGTCTACAGTGAAGCATGTTTATTCTGCACACTTTACAGTACACACACACACTTTCACACACTCACCCGTATTCCTCTCTGCCTAGATCATACCTGAGAACACTTAAGGTGATCACTGAGAGAAGAAAACTACCTAAGAGGGAAAAAAGGAAGAAATCATTTAGGAATGCCTGCTGCCTCAGCTATGGTTAGCTAGAAATCATTAAATCAATCATTAGTGTGAAAGGAACTTTTTAATAACTGCAAATTAAATTGATTTGAAAATAACATGTTTATTATTGTTGGTAGCCTCAGTTAGGAGATTCTTGTTGGGCTCACAGAGAAACGAGTCTGAAGGTTCAGAACCAGAAGTTCTGCTCTTCTGTGACGTCAGATCACAGAAATGTAACTTTACCTTCATTTTCCAGGTTGTTAACAAGACTTTGATTAAACAGCTTCCAGTCTCTGAACATAAGTCATTAGGCTTAAATGTTCTTGGAGTCTAATTCTCTCCAAAACACGTCCATTAAAGTTTTACAAATGTTGAATAAAGCTGTCTAAACCTGATGTGGGAAACAGACATACATTTTGACATGGATAATAATCCCAGTGTGTCCCCATGTACAGTGTAACTACAGCTACTCACAGAAGAGTAGTCTGCACGAAGGGTTACCAGGAGAACCAACACGTCATTAATATACTGGACAGAAGCTGACCTGTCTAAGACACAACACAGTATGTCACAACAAAGGTTCCTTTATGTCTGTCATCTACACTAACTACCCAGCTATACACTAACTACCCACCTATACTAACTACCCACCTATAATAATGAATATTGAACAGAAGTCAACTTCAGCTCTGAAGCCATAAACATGTTTCTGTATAAAACTAGACTTGGTGTTGTGTTTGGGTTAGTATGTTTTTCGTTCTGAAACTGCAGACTCATCAGGTTCTCTCTTTCTCTCCTCTGAGGAAGTTAATGTTCCTGTTATTGTGTGCCGGAGTGAGGGGTTGTTGCAGAATAATGTGTGTGTGTGGGTGTGTACATGTGTGTGAATCTGTGTGTGTGTGAGAGAGTGTGTGTTTACGGGCTCTCAGGGGGTACAGAGGGCTTGGGAGAGTGTGAGGTGCCAGAGAGATTTCACAACCAGCTCCCAGATGGAGTTGAGGATTGCATACAAACGTAAGAACAACACAATACTGTGTGTATGTGTGAATCAGTCTCTCCACTGTAGCAACAACCAGCCTCAACTATCCATAGCAGAAGCTCTAACCCTTACACACAAATACCTCTCCTCTACTCTTCCCAGGGCGTATCTGTGTGTGTGTGTATGACAACCACTGAGAGTCAGAGGGATGACCACTTCCCCTCCCCCCTATAAGTTCTGAAGCCTTGCTCTAAGTTCTAAAGCCTTGCTCTAAGTTCTAAAACCTTGCTCTAAGTTCTGAAGTTGTTTCGGTGTTAGTGTAAGTTGTTAGTGTGTCAGAGTTCTGAGTCCGTGTTCTGAGTTCTACGTTGTTGCAGAACCATGAAGCGCTGCCATCACCAGCTGCTTTAGCATTTAGGTTTACAGTTCCAGAAACTAAAACATTCAACTTGAAACGTGGACCATGGAACAGAACCTTTAACCTAAAAAGGGGAACATGGAACCTGACCTGGACCCAGGAGCCTGGCCTGACCTGGACCCAGGAGCCTGGCCTGACCTGGACCCAGGGTCACTAAGGCAACGCATAATAGCCTCATTATGATATGGCATGACTGTGGCAAGATCTGCTTCCACACCGGATTCTTGCTGCGCAAGTACATGTAGCACACACACAAGATACACACACACACACCATACATACAAACACACACACAAGATACAAACACACACACCATACGTACATACACACACACACAAGACATACACACCATACATACACACACAGACAGACACACAGACACAAAACGCTTGAATGTTCAATTAGCTGGAAAGAGCTTGAATGGTCCAGTCAGGGGGCAGGAACACAGAAGGGCGGGGCCCAGGGGCAGGGACCAGGGGCAGGAACACAGACACATGGGGGTCAGGGGCTGGGCCCAGGGGCAGGAACACAGACACATGGGGGTCAGGGGCAGGGCCCAGGGGCAGGAACACAGACACATGGGGGTCAGGGGCTGGGCCCAGGGGCAGGAACACAGACACATGGGGGTCAGGGGCAGGGCCCAGGGGCAGGAACACAGACACATGGGGGTCAGGGGCAGGGCCCAGGGGCAGGAACACAGACACATGGGGGTCAGGGGCTGGGCCCAGGGGCAGGAACACAGACACATGGGGGTCAGGGGCTGGGCCCAGGGGCAGGAACACAGACACATGGGGCCCAGGGGCAGGAACACAGACACATGGGGGTCAGGGGCAGGGCCCAGGGGCAGGAACACAGACACATGGGGGTCAGGGGCTGGGCCCAGGGGCAGGAACACAGACACATGGGGGTCAGGGGCTGGGCCCAGGGGCAGGAACACAGACACATGGGGGTCAGGGGCTGGGCCCAGGGGCAGGAACACAGACACATGGGGGTCAGGGGCTGGGCCCAGGGGCAGGAACACAGACACATGGGGGTCAGGGGCTGGGCCCAGGGGCAGGAACACAGACACATGGGGGTCAGGGGCAGGGCCCAGGGGCAGGAACACAGACACATGGGGGTCAGGGGCTGGGCCCAGGGGCAGGAACACAGACACATGGGGGTCAGGGGCTGGGCCCAGGGGCAGGAACACAGACACATGGGGGTCAGGGGCTGGGCCCAGGGGCAGGAACACAGACACATGGGGGTCAGGGGCAGGGCCCAGGGGCAGGAACACAGACACATGGGGGTCAGGGGCTGGGCCCAGGGGCAGGAACACAGACACATGGGGGTCAGGGGCTGGGCCCAGGGGCAGGAACACAGACACATGGGGGTCAGGGGCAGGGCCCAGGGGCAGGAACACAGACACATGGGGGTCAGGGGCAGGGCCCAGGGGCAGGAACACAGACACATGGGGGTCAGGGGCTGGGCCCAGGGGAGGGGCTGGTTATTCTAGATCAGGGGTCACCAACCTTTTTGAATATTAGAGCTACTTCATGGGTACTGAGTCATACGAAGGGCTACCAGTTTGATACACTCTTCTAAAATGACCCAAATGACTAAATGTAAAATAGTTCTATATTATTATTAATGATTAATGATACTCATGTATGTGAAGACACTGATCATGTTAATGATTTCTCACAATAACTATCAACAATGACTTAACAAGGTGGGAAACAGATAATATCAATATTCAACACTTTATTTCTATTAATCTCAGAAATTGTTTAAATTTTCAGATGATCACTTCTACATTCTGCAAAGCAGCACAAACGAAAATAATTGCAGCACAAACGATTGAGACTATTTTGACGATGTTTTGCGTTGGGTGTATAGGTCTATGGTTGGATGGAGGGCCAACTTCAATCAGGTATTTTAATGCCCGTAGCTTTTGTGACAGGTAGTGAAGTGTCTCTCCACATTGTGCCGCTTTGCCATCGCCACATTCGCCCCGCAAATGAGACACACGCAGCTTTCTTTCACAGTAGTAAAAAAGAACTCTTCCTCCCATTCACGGTTAGAATTATAAGTTGTTGTTTTTTTTTCTGCTATGTTTTTTGGGCAAGAAAGCGCATTCAGCTCCCCATTTTCGCTGCGCCCGCCAGCTTACACTCTACACGAACGCTGAAGTTTTGTCATGCGCACAATACTGGTTTTTACTTTTATCAATAAAAGCATTTATTTATTTCAAGATATTGTCATTTTCAAATCTATATAAATGCAAGTGTGATTAAAAAAGAATAGCAAAAGAATAAAATTACATTTTAGACGCAGCTCACTGGTGAGTTGTGCTATGCGGGCGACCTGGTGCCCGCGGGCACCGTCTTGGTGACCCCTGTTCTAGATGAAGACATCAAACAAACAATGCAGCATCCTCTACTGGACATTGTCACTTGTTGAACAGGAAGTGTCATTTACATAACCATGGAGCCTTAAACCCCCCCACACACACACACCTTCACTCCACACCCTGTGCACATACCCCCACCCCCCTTCCACCTCTCTACCCCTCCCTCCAGGGCCCCCTTCCCCCCTCCAGCCCCCCTTCCAGGCCCCCATTCCCCCCTCCCCTACAGCCCCCCTTACCCCGCCACAGGATCATGTTCTATACGACTGGTAATGGGCCTGTGTGTGTGTCTGCTGCTTCACGTAGCACATGTTCCACCTCCGGAATGTCTTTTCCACGTTGTTCCACTCCTCGAACCATGGAAAAGAGCAGAGCAGGTTCCAGTCAGCCCTGTGTTCACAGAAGATTATTCATGACCACCATAATGTTTCTGTCTCTCTCTGCCAAAGCATGCTTCTCTATGAGCACTAACCCAAACCCTTACACTAACCCAAACCCTTACACTAACCCTAAAACTAACCCTTACACTAACCCTTACAGAATGGGTTGTTTGTCTGTCAGAGAGCAACATCATCAATCATTAAAATATCTAGGATATGTTAACCCAAATGATTTGGTCACCATTTAAGTGGAAACATTTTTAGGACTGACTTTTAGGACTCCCTTAGATGCGTGAGTTCTAAATATTTCCGACGTTTCCACCAGAGTGAGTTATTTTTCAAAAACGGAAGCTAGCTAGCTTTAGTTAACTTCCGTTACCTAGCAACCTAGCATGATACTCGTAGCAATGCTACTACCCGCTAGTGTTACTTGTTAGCCTCCTAATTGTAAATTTTTAAGCCATAGTGTACTCGGTTGGAATGTTCAGAATCGCACATGTGCGACGTTACGCTTTGAGACCCGCATTCGAACGATCACGTATGTGCAACGCTACTCCTTAAGGGGTTCATATTAATGCACATTTACTGGTATATCGTTAAATAAAGCAATTTATTGGGTGTGCTTTGCCTTCGGCAAGGGCACAACCTTTGTTCTCTCTCATATAAATTTATTATTATTTATTTATTTTCCCACCCCTAAGCCTTCGTCAATATTTGGCGCTACTTGCGTCACTAACGTCACGAAAACTCGCGTGACTACCTCTAGCAGAACATTAGTTTAGCAGCTAGTTAAACTCCTGGGAGATAGCTAGGCTAACTGCTTTACTGCAAGGCAGCTGCAGAAACGCCACAAGCAAAGAGGCCAGGGTGATAACTATTTACTCATTTTACTTTGTGATATGACACACAATGTTGATGTGTAATGTACAATATAAGCTGACATTATTAAGGAAGTACATCTATTTTCGGGAAACAGTAGTCTACTATTTCACTGAAGTATTAGCATCATGACATTAGCCTCTGATGCCCGGGCAACACATACTACAGTGGTCTATGATGCATCTGTTTTCAATCTTTAAAATAAACATTCCTCACAAATACATTTTCGTTGTAGGATTTATTATGACATTACAAGTAAACGATTTGTTGGTGAAATTATCATTACCTGTGGTTTCAAACCAGTGTTGCTCACTGCAACGCTGTAGCCTACGCCAGACACTACAAAAACATCTACAGTACACAGCTGTTTAGGAAGTCAAACGGCGACAAAACATGTTCGGCACTCCTCTTACTTAAATCAAAAGTCTATCTGACTACTAACCTGAACTTCATACCCACAGCTTCATTCCCATAAACTTTGTCAATCTGTTCATGAAAATAATTAATTTAAGCCTAAACCGTACAACAAAACTTGGAGAAGTAATGTAACACTGTAGGCCTACTCCCTGTGTTCTGTAGACATATTTCCTGCCCTCCCTCACCCTCTCCTTCCTCTCCACTTACCCCTCACCCCTACCTCTCTCCACTTACCCCTCACCCCTCCCTTCACCCCTCCCACCCCTCACCTCCGCTCACCCCTACCCAAGAGCTGACAAATTGCCTTGTATTAAATAATGATTTCAGCCAGTGTCAGGTCATTAAAAGCGTAAAAGGAAAGCAGACACACTACCTTGTTAATAAAGGATTGCATGTGAAACACACACACCCAGACAATCCACATTCTGGGGTTACTGAGAGAGGGAAAGGAATAACAAATAGCTTAATATTTTCTTCCCATCTCTGATTTCAAAGTGAGGTGAGAGGAAGGGAAGGCATGGGCCACAGCAGGTCCCCAAGGAGTGAAGTTAGAGTTAGAGGGAGGTTAGGGTTAGAGGGAGGTTATGGTTAGGAGGAGAGAGTGGAGTATAGAGGGTGGCAGTGTTGTAGTCAAGACCCCCTAAACCGAGACCATAGTCATGACCAAGACCAGAGTGTATCGAGACCGAGACAAGACCAAGACTTTGAGGGGTCGAGACCGAGTCAAGACCGAGTGAAAATGCCGGTCTCGAGACCGACCGAGTACTACAACACTGGAGGGTGGAGGGAGGAGAGAGAAGATGCCCTAATCCAAGATCCTGGTACTGACCTTCCGAGCAGTAAATGGGACTGCACCCGACTACATCCAGTCTCTCCTCCAGTCTTACACACCCGCCACCTTCGGTCTTCTTCTGACAAATTGTCTGGTGGTCCCACCTCTCAAGAGCGCCTGCTCCCAACCCAAGCTCTTCTCCTGTCTGGCCCCCAATGGTGGAATCATCTCCCAACCTCCATCAGAGATACTGACTGTCTCCCCACCTTCAAGAAAAGGCTAAAGACACACTTGTTCCGGCAGTACTCCAGCACTTAAGAAAGATTTGTTGGTTCAGATGTTAGTTTATTTCCTCCAGGAACACAATGACATTTATTGAGGGACTTGTTGCACTTGGTGGTTAGTTGTAACTGATTTAACTATTTGTACTTGCTGTGATTTATATTATTATTGCTTGCTTTTCTACAGGTTCACTCTTACACTTTTGAGGTTCATGTTGTTTAATTGTAATTTGTTTAACTACATGCTCTTATGTTTCTTCCCATTGGCACTTATTTGCTTTTCACAATGTAGGCTTCATGTTTTGGCTATCCGCAATGTTTTTGGGGCTATCTCGTTGTTTATGATCATTGACACATGCACTTTTGTAAAGCTCTCTCTTGGAAGTCGCTTTGGATAAAAGCGTCTGCTAAATGAATAAATGTAAATTTAACCCTAACCTCTGACCCAGCCCTCGTTGATCCGGGTTGAGGCCTCCTTCACTCTCTGCAGACAGCTTGACTTCGGTAAATACACCAGGGTGTAATTAGTAATTTACTGGTTTACCAATCATATACAGCTTTTTGTATATATGTTTTGGTTTTGTAACAATTTCTATCAGTTATTACATGGTTATTTCCTATTACACCTTCATTACACCTTGATTACACCTCTTTTACCTACCTAGTAGGTTTTGGGGCCCTTATTTGAGTTTGAGCCCCAAACTACAGTGGGAGTGGGGGCACCAACCCCCCCCCCCTTCTGCCCCCTCCCTAACCCCCCCTTCTGCCACCCCCCCATGCCTAAACCTAACTTGGGGTGATTATGGGCCTTAGCCCTAACCTGCCCCCGCCCCAAACCCTAACCCAGCCCCCAAACCCTACCGCTAACCTAGACCCCAACCCTACCGCTAACCCAGCACCCCAACCCAACCACTAACCTAGACCCCAACTCTATCCCTAACCCAGCCCCCCAGCCCTACCGCTAACCCAGCCCTACCACTAACCTAGACCCCAGCCCCAGCCCTATCCCTAACCCAGCCCCCCAACCCTACCGCTAACCCAGCACTACTGCTAACCTAGACCCCAGCCCTATCACTAACCCAGCCCTGACCCAGCCCCCGAGTACAACTACTTACCTCCCCTCCTCACTTTCCAAAAATACAATTGATAGTTGTCAGAGGAGCAACTGTAACTGCTCAGAAAACACTGCTCTCTCCCCTCTGTCTCCCCTCTCTCTTTTCCTGCTCTCTCCCTTATCTTCCCTTTTTCTCCCTTCCACCTCCCCCCTCTCTTCATCCTGTGTAATGGAAACCTGTCAGAAGACCTGGGGGCAACAGAAGCACAGTGTTCTGGCAGAATGGGAGACCTGGGGGGGACAGGGAGAGGACAGGGGGGGGCGGAGGGAAGGGGGAAGACAGGGGGAGGACAGGGGGGGCAGGGAGGGGACAGGTGGAGGGACAGGGAAAGGACAGGGGGAAGACGGGGAGGACAGGGAGGGGGACGGGGGGGCAGGGAAAGGACAGGGGGAAGACAGGGGGAAGGACAGTGGGGGGGGCAGGGGGAAGGACAGGGGAGGGCCTGTTCTGGTCGCCAGGACGATGCAGGGGGGTGACTGTTCTGGTCGCCAAGAAGGATGCAGGGGGGTGACTGTTCTGGTCGCCAGGACGATGCAGGGGGGTGACTGTTCTGGTCGCCAGGACGATGCAGGGGGGTGACTGTTCTGGTCGCCAGGACGATGCAGGGGGGTGACTGTTCTGGTCGCCAAGACGATGCAGGGGGGTGACTGTTCTGGTCGCCAAGACGATGCAGGGGGGTGACTGTTCTGGTCGCCAAGATGATGCAGGGGGGTGACTGAGATCTACTTAAAAACTCCTACAGAAACCTGCTACATACGGAGATCTCATTAACGTCTTTGTAAACCCCACCGTCACTGTAACCTTTGTACTGACATGTATGCTTCTCATTTTCCCAGTGAGAGAGCAGAGAGAGATCGAGAGAATACATCAATCCACATCAAAGTCAACCCTGATAATAAAATCACATCGCCAAAACATTCCTTGGCCCTAACCCACCATGAGCATTCCTGAGACCCCAGCACCTCTTCAGCACTCTAGGTGAATGCAGGGGGTGGAGGGGGTTTAGGGGGTAACGGAGGGGGGGGGGGGGTACGAGAGGAGGGGTGTGTGTGTGGGGGGCGGGGGGGGTACGGGAGGTAGGGGGGTGGAGTTGAATGAGCTGTTTAATGGTTACATTCAACCAGACTGTGGTGATTCTCTCCTCAACACTGATGGATGCCTGAGATTCCGTACACACACATTCACAGGAAGATGAAAAGACTGACAGCTGGGTGGATGAGTGTTCTGAGGTGAAGAATGGCTGTAAAACAGCTGGGTGGATGGTCCATAAGGATTAAACCAGAAGGAGGAACAGAAGTGTTAGGGTTAGTGTTAGTGGGGTGGGGTGGTGCATGGTTGTCTTCTATAGTATGTATCGACATTTCTCATTTTTAGAGACTGTATCTATGTGTGTGTGTGTGTGTGTGTGTGTGTAGATGGGTTTGGCCAGACTACAACGCTGCTCTACATCATCATGGCTAGTGACCTCATGGTCTGTGCTGCTGGTGGAGCAGCCTGCAGCTGAGCTGGTGAAGCAGCCTGGTGGAGCAGCCTGGTGGAGCAGCTGCCTGGTGGAGCAGCAGCCTGGTGGAGCAGCCTGGTGGAGAAGCCTGGTGGAGCAGCCTGGTGGAGCAGCAGCCTGGTGGAGCAGTAGCCTGGTGGAGCAGCAGCCTGGTGGAGCAGCCTAGTGGAGCAGCAGCCTGGTGGAGCAGCCTGGTGGAGCAGCAGGCTGGTGGAGCAGCCTAGTGGAGCAGCAGCCTGGTGGAGCAGCCTGGTGGAACAGCAGCCTGGTGGAGCAGCAGCCTGGTGGAACAGCAGCCTGGTGGAGCAGCAGCCTGGTGGAGCAGCAGGCTGGTGGAGCAGCAGCCTGGTGGAGCAGCAGGCTGGTGGAGCAGCAGGCTGGTGGAGCAGCAGGCTGGTGGAGCAGCTTGAAGCTGAGCATGTCTTCACAGCCTCTCTCCTGGCAGGAACAGCACTAGACACTACCACACCTGATGTCAACAGCATGTTGGCTGCTGAAAATAAATAAGCACAAAAACAAAAGTGAGAGACTTGTTAACTCTACTGAGGACTGATGTGTTTCCCCATGCAGGCTGGATGACTGGAGGGAACACACATCAACACACACAGTCATGAACACCAACCTGAACAAAGCCCATCCCTACACAGGGAGAATGGTCTTTATGTTTCAAGTGTTTATGTGGATGCTGCAACTCAAAACTTGGGTCTGTATTTATTTGAGCATGCTATTTTCTTAATTTTTCTTTTAAAATATGTATTCTAACTGCAAACCACATAATCTGCCATGTGTGAGTAGAAGAGAATGTTTTCTCACTGCTTTGAAGGGCCTGGCACCAAAGTTGGTCCGATATGGAATCTGCTGGCCAGAACAACCCACACCAACTGCAGCAGTGAACTGCCTGTCTGCTGCACTTTCAGGGCTCGAGGCAGGGACAGAGTATGTGTGGTCTTACAAGTGCAAGTCAAGTGAAAATGACCAGAATCTGAATAAAAGATGGCTGTGTTTATAAAAGATAAGACTGTAGAATGTGTTTATGGAGATAAGACTGTAGAATGTGTTTAAATGTATTTGCTGATCCAGTCATTCCAACAGATACAGCACAGAGGATGAGGTGCAGGGATCTACACCACACACTACTTTATCACAAATGGCTTCGAAACATAATTTGTCAGAGAAAAGTTAGGGAAGTGTGAAAAAAGTATTTTACACGTAAGGTGAAAATCTAAATCATTATAATTCCCCCCCAAATTATGGTATAAATTCAAACGTATTAGTTACAACGCAGTCGAAACCAGATGAGTAGCTCTACTGGAAGAGTAAATTCATTGATCGTGTCATCATCGATTTAGCATACGGCTCTGAAACTATATATGCGTCCATGTTATAGTCCTGTAGGAGTCTGCGAAAAGAGTCATCCAATGACAACGACTGGTTGTCGTCCGTCTCTCGCGTCACCGGTGCCGTAAAGCAGGAGTGAAACATGTCTTCCGTGCACAAGTTGCAGAAGTGCGCTGTCTCTCCAACTGGAAAACATTCGGCATCAATAATGTTTTTACACGGCTCAGGTGGTTACATTTTGAAATAATAATACACATGGTTGCGGCTGATTCTGTCCAGTGTAAACAGGGTGAAGAAATCGCACGGCAGGAGCTGTGTGACTGACAGCCCGGCACAGGCAGCAGCTCTGGATAACAGAAGGCTAGTTTACGAGACTGGAGCATAAGCGTTTGACAACCATAGTTTACAGGGCACACGTTAGGGTTAGCTTACCAGATAGCAGTTTCCAATGAGATGTTAAAGCATTATTTTTACGTTGCTGCAGTCAATTTAGACAACGTACCTAAACACCTTGGAACAGATGGGACAAGCTGACCAAACTGATTTCAAGCATCAACAACATAGTCATCAAGAGTCACATGAAGTGAGTGAAAAGAGACAGACATGTAAACGTTTCCAGTGTTGCCTAAAAAATCTTTCCAGAAGTGGCTTTTTGGGGTTGCCAGGTCCAAGAGACATTTCCAGCCCAATGGTAGCTCAAAACCCCCAAGGAATGAAACATTCCGTCCAGACAACTTCTGGATTCCCATAAAATGCCTTAAAAGAAATGTTTACCTGCTTAGGGTTAGCCTAACCCTAACCTGCTTTAGATTTATTTATTGTTTCAGCATTGAATGTATTTATTGTTTCATATTTAGATTTATTTATTGTTTCAGGCTAAAATGTAGTAGACTCTAATAAAATTGTAGCATTATGAAAGTAGGTCAAAAATAAGCAATTTTAATAACGGCCCAATTGTGCGAAAAATTGCATATAGGCCTGTTTAGTCAACATTTAGATCTGTAAATGTACCCAGTACAATTACATATCTAACAGCCTACTTCTATAAACATTGGGAATGCTAAAACACTAAGAAAGACAAATGTGATGTAATTCACAAATCAGTGAAAGGTTATTTTGCTGCGGCTCAACAACAGAAACGGAGATTGCCAAAGTTGTGGAAAATTAGCTAAATCCAGCAACAAAGTCGCTAAACGGCAACACTGGTGGCCAGAGAGTTGGGTGTCTTGCCTAGCTCCAAGCTGCTGCACGCTGGGCAGTAAGTAGAACCATGTAAGTAATCATACTTGTGATGGTGTGTCTTGGCTGGTTGGTTTCTAGGAGACACAGGGCTGGGGCTGAGAGACTGGGTAAGGGGTGTGTCCACACCAGACTTCACCTTCCCTCACATCAAAGTCATCTACCCCACAGCTCCCGCCAGGTACACACACCTACACATTCTCACACACGCAGCGACACAAACACACACAGCGACTCAAGCTAACTCACACTCACTGTTACACAAGCTAACACACACCCTCACACATACACACACAGTTACACAAGCTAACTCAAACTACCACACATTTAGCTCTTTGAACGACATCCTCTAGACTCCCCAAAGATATAACAAAAATGGATTGTTATTTATTTTTGAACTTTACCCCTCCCCCCCCGTCCCCCTCCTCCCCTGTCCCCCTCCCTCAGACCCTACACACCCATGCGTGGGGCCTTGTCGCACGTGTGGTTCGACCGGCACCAGATCTCCCCAGAGTGTCCGGAGCACCTAGAGTCTGTGGAAGCTGCGAGCGCCTCCCTGTCTGCCATCATCCAGGACGAGGTCCGGGCAGGGGTGCCCCGGCAGCGCATGATCATTGGTAGGCAGTCGGGTGTGGTGACCCTAGCATGATCATTGGTAGGCAGTCGGGTGTGGTGACCCTAGCATGATCATTGGTAGGCAGTCGGGTGTGGTGACCCTAGCATGATCATTGGTAGGCAGTCGGGTGTGGTGACCCTAGCATGATCATTGGTAGGCAGTCGGGTGGGGGGGTGGGGGGGCGGGGGGTCGTGGCCTTGGACAACACAGCATTTTACCCGTGCTTCGCAACTTTACAACTGGCCCTGGAACCAATCGTCACTTCTAATGGCTAAACCTCACAGCCAATCAGGGGCAGAGTGGGGAGAAGTTTTATACATTGATCTAGCCACTTAATTTTGCTCTCAAAGTACACTAGATTGATGGGTTTAACTTTAAAATGTAAAACATTTTCTTTTGGGGCAGCATGCCCCCGGCCCCCCCCTAGAGGATTGGGGCCGTATCATTCTCACCTTTTTTACCCCTCACCTGTTTGCATGCCTGTTTAACCCTCGTGCTGCCTTCGGGTCACATGACCCAAAGGTTCATAACGAACCATCGTTGATTTTACCCAATACAAAAACATTTTTTTGTTTTTTTTCTTCTTTTAACCATTCCAATGTGGGGGGTCTGAGACAGGTAAATTTGTCGCAATACGACGGTGGGTCACAATGACTGATGGGTCAGAATGACCCGAAGATAACACAAGGGTTAAAACTAAAAAATGTCTTCTATAGTGCTGGGTTAGTGGTGGGGGTGGTGACAGGAGAGGGTGAACTCTGGTGATGTAGTGTTGGGTTAGTGCTGGGGGTGGTGACAGGAGAGGGTGAACTCTGGTAACGTAGTGTTGGGTTAGTGGTGGGGTGGTGACAGGACAGGGTGAACTCTGGTGACGTAGTGTTGTGTTAGTGCTGGGGGTGGTGACAGGAGAGGGTGAACTCTGGTGACGTAGTGTTGGGTTAGTGGTGGGGTGGTGACAGGAGAGGGTGAACTCTGGTGACGTAGTGCTGGGTTAGTGTTGGGGGTGGTGACAGGAGAGGGTGAACTCTGGTGACGTAGTGTTGTGTTAGTGCTGGGGGTGGTGACAGGAGAGGGTGAACTCTGGTGACGTAGTGTTGGGTTAGTGGTGGGGTGGTGACAGGAGAGGGTGAACTCTGGTGACGTAGTGCTGGGTTAGTGGTGGGGTGGTGACAGGACAGGGTGAACTCTGGTGACGTAGTGCTGGGTTAGTGGTGGGGGTGGTGACAGGAGAGGGTGAACTCTGGTGACGTAGTGCTGGGTTAGTGGTGGGGTGGTGACAGGAGAGGGTGAACTCTGGTGACGTAGTGGTGGGGGTGGTGACAGGAGAGGGTGAACTCTGGTGACGTAGTGTTGGGTTAGTGGTGGGGTGGTGACAGGAGAGGGTGAACTCTGGTGACGTAGTGTTGGGGTGGTGACAGGAGAGGGTGAACTCTGGTGACGTAGTGTTGGGTTAGTGCTGGGTTAGTGTTGGGGGTGTTGACAGGAGAGGGGGAGGGGCCACAAGCTGGCCCCTGCTGAGATGGAGCTGCCCCAGGACGGACCCTCTCTCCTTACTCTCTTTCTACCCTCTCTACTCTCTCTCCCACTACCATCCTCCTCTCTCTACTCTCTCTCTCTCCCACTACCATCCTCCTCTCTCTACCCTCTCTCTCCCACTACCATCCTCCTCTCTCTACTCTCTCTCTCCCACTACCATCCTCCTCTCTCTACCCTCTCTCTCCCACTACCATCCTCCTCTCTCTACTCTCTCTCACTACCATCCTCCTCTCTCTACTCTCTCTCTCCCATTACCATTCTCCTCTACCCTCTCTCTACTCTCCCTCCCACTACCATCCTCCTCTCTCTACCCTCTCTCTACACACTCTCCCACTACCATCCTCCTCTCTCTACCCTCTCTCTACTCTCTCTCTCCCACTACCATCCTCCTCTACTCTCTCTCTCCTCTACTCTGTCTACTCAGTTCACTTCAGAATGCTTTATTGGCATGACAGTTCGGGTTGAGCAGTATTGCCAAAGCAGTCCATATTGAATGGACATTTTAACATAGATATCATAACATTTTACAAGGAGTCTAATAATAATAATATGGCAAAATAACAGTAACATAGTAAGTTGGGGACTGTAGAAAACTAACAGATAAATGCATGTTACAGTAAAATATAGAAAGGTTTTAACAGTCATACAAGGTTGATTCACTGTCCCTCAGGTTGTGACACTTAGATACATATCTAGCGGCAAGGCTTGCAGTAGGCCCATCGCCCAGAGATATCCTTAATTTCTCATTTATGTCAAGTTCTGTTTAGTTTTCAATTAACTGGTTAAATATTTCCAGATATTGATCTCTTATACTTTCATACTTGTAACATTTAAGTAGGAAATGTTTTTCTGTTTCAATTTCCCCTGATGTACAGTGCCCACAGATTCTGTACTCTTTAGGTAACCATGTTTTTTTTATGTCTTCCTTTTTCGATTGCAAGGGTGTGGTCACTCATTCTGTATTTTGTGAGCAGCTGTCTTTGCTTTATGTCCTTGACAATATATAGATATTCAGCCATTTCATATTTTCTGTTTAGGCCCCGATAGCAGTCTAATTGGGTGTGCTTTGCCTTCGGCAAGGGCACAACCTTTGTTCTCTCACATATATATTATTATTATTATTTTTATTTCTTTTTGCCCCCCTAAAACTCAGTCAATATTTGGCCTACATAGACAACGTAGGTGTCAAAAGTTTCGTCTTGGTAGCGATTGAGTTGCTTCTATTGGAATTTACGTTCCGTTGCATGGTTTAGGCTTAAGTTTTTGTGGCGAAAAGTGAAGCTAACGGTGGCTAATTTGCTAGCCACAGTCACTGACGTTACTAACGTCACTGCGTCACTAACGTCACGAAAACACGCGTGACTACCTTTGGCAGAACATTCGTTTCGCATCTGTTAACTTGGGGGATAGCTAGGCTAACTATAGCTTTACTGCAAGGCAGCTGCAGAAACGCCACAAGAAAAGAGGCCAGGGTGATAACTATTTACTCATTTTACTTTGTGATGTGAAACACAATTATGAAATGTAATGTACAATATTAGCTGCTATTATTAAGGAAGTAGGCCCACATCTACTTTCGGAAACGGTAGTCTACTATTTCACTGAAGCATTAGCATGACATTAGCCTCTGTTGCCCGGGCAACACATACCACAGTGGTCTATGGTGCATCTGTTTTCAATCGTTAAAATAAACATTCCTCACAAATACATTTTCTTTGTAGGATTTACTATGACATTACATTACAAGTAAACGATTTGTTGGTGAAATTATCATTACCTGTGGTTTCAAACCAGTGTTGCTCATTGCAACGCTGTAGCCTACGCGAGACACACTACAAAAACATCTACACAGCTGTTTAAGAAGTCAAACGGCGACAGAACATGTTCGGCACTCCCCTTACTTAAATCAAAAGTCTTTCAATAGGTGAAACTATCTGACTACTAACCTGAACTTCATTGCCACAGCCTAAACTTTGTCAATCTGTTCATGAAAATAATTAATTTCAGCCTAAACCGTACAACGGAACGTTTAATCGAATTCAACCAACGCAATCGCTACCAAGACGAACACAGCAGTAGTCTAGTACTGTACTGTAGTAGTACAATTTACCAGGGCAGCTTCTCCACACAGGGCTATATCGCATTTTGCGTTGTTACTGACAATGATCGCTACCAGTGAGCTTTTTATGAATGAGCGATTTTCCACTAAATAAATGTCAAGCTTATTTACGTTTTTGGGGGCATATTTTCAGTTAGCAGATGGTACTGTTTGAATCGCGATTCTATCTTCTGCCGGTAACGTTGTAGAATAATCTTCAAAGGGGGTTCTTTATTAATGAATGAATGCAATATGAGTAGGCTAAATGCCTGAAATTATCACGAGAAGGGAAAACTTAAAAGGACGTTTAAGTCATAGAGATTAGGTCAATTTTTACACCGGTCTGCCAAATTTAGTAGTTTTGATTCAGCGATGAGGCTACCTCTTGCAGGGGAAATGAGAAGACATCATATTTCATTCTACACTTCACTCGTATTTTGAGTTGTAAATGAGCAGCAAAAAAAAGATGCTTTTAAATCTATGTAATATGTATACATAATAAGTAGGCCATATGCATTTTTATATAAAATATACAGGAATATCAGTTGTAAAAATTGCATTAAAATCCCTGTACAACCGACGCAAGCAAGCACACCCTACAATTTCCCCAGAAATTGTACCCTCTTTAGTTTGTTTTGTGTCTTGGTTTCTTTTTCCCAGTGTTCTAGGTAGGAGTTTTTGTTTTCTGTTGTGATTAGTTTTATTCTCTTTGGTGTTAGTAAAGAGGAAGGAGGTGTGCCAGGCGGTAACTGGTTTGTTAGTCTCATAACCAGCTGGCACAGGGGGCTCCTCTCAGGGTTACCTTCATGGACTGCAAGGGCTTTAGAGTGGAGGGTTTTCTCAGGACTGGATTTTAAATGTGTGTAAAATTGTAATGATCTTTTCTGGATTTCTAATGTTAGTGGGAATCGGCCTAATTCTGCACGACATGCGTTTGCGGGGTTCTTTCTTTGAATATTTAATATATTTCGACAGAAGTCAGCATGTAGTCTCTATTGGGTGTTTTTCCCAATCTCTACTCTCTCTCTCCTACTACCGTCCTCCTCTCTACTCTCTCTCTCCCACTACCATCCTCCTCTCTACTCTCTCTCTCCCACTACCATCCTCCTCTCTACTCTCTCTCTCCCACTACCATGCTCCTCTCTAATCTCTCTCTCCTGTATGTACTCTCTCCTATTACCATCCTATCCTCTCTCTCCCACTACCATCCTCCTCTCTAATCTCTCTCCTGTATGTACTCTCTCTCTCTCCCACTACCATACTCCTCTCTACTCTCTCTCTCCCACTACCATCCTCCTCTCTACTCTCTCTCTCCTACTACCATCCTCCTCTCTACTCTCTCTCCTACTACCACACTCCTCTCTACTCTCTCTATCTCCCACTACCATCCTCCTCTCTACTCTCTCTCTCCCACTACCATCCTCCTCTCTACTCTCTCTCTCCCACTACCATCCTCCTCTCTAATCTCTCTCTCCTGTATGTACTCTCTCCTATTACCATCCTATCCTCTCTCTCCCACTACCATCCTCCTCTCTACTCTCTCTCTCCCACTACCATGCTCCTCTCTAATCTCTCTCTCCTGTATGTACTCTCTCCTATTACCATCCTATCCTCTCTCTCCCACTACCATCCTCCTCTCTAATCTCTCTCCTGTATGTACTCTCTCTCTCTCCCACTACCATACTCCTCTCTACTCTCTCTCTCCCACTACCATCCTCCTCTCTACTCTCTCTCTCCTACTACCATCCTCCTCTCTACTCTCTCTCCTACTACCACACTCCTCTCTACTCTCTCTATCTCCCACTACCATCCTCCTCTCTACTCTCTCTCTCCCACTACCATCCTCCTCTCTACTCTCTCTCTCCCACTACCATCCTCCTCTCTAATCTCTCTCTCCTGTATGTACTCTCTCCTATTACCATCCTATCCTCTCTCTCCCACTACCATCCTCCTCTCTACTCTCTCTCTCCTACTACCATACTCCTCTCTACTCTCTCTCCTACTACCATACTCCTCTCTACTCTCTCTCTCTCCCACTACCATACTCCTCTCTACTCTCTCTCTCCCACTACCATACTCCTCGCTACTCTCTCTCCTACTACCATACTCCTCTCTACTCTCTCTCTCTCCCACTACCATCCCCCTCTCTACTCTCTCTCCCACTACCATCCTCCTCTCTACTCTCTCTCTCCCACTACCATCCTCCTCTCTACTCTCTCTCCCACTACCATCCTCCTCTCTACTCTCTCTCTCCCACTACCATCCTCCTCTCTACTCTCTCTCTCCCACTACCATCCTCCTCTCTACTCTCTCCCACTACCATCCTCCTCTCTCTACTCTCTCTCCTGTATGTACTCTCTCTCTCCTACTACCATCCTCTCTCTATCCTCTCTTACTACCATCCTCCTCTCTCTACCCTCTCTACTCTCTCCTACTACCATACTCCTCTCTCTACCCTCTCTACTCTCTCCTACTACCATCCTCTTCTCTCTACCCTCTTTACTCTCTCTACTCTCTCTCCCTCTCTCTGGCTTCACCTATGTTTAATTTTCCCTTCAAGGTTATTTTTCCTGTTCTCATGCTCCCTCCCTCACAACACTCACAAACACACACACCTCATCTTCGCTGTGGTCATCTTGACCCTCCTGTCAGAGTATGAAAGGAAGAATGTAGGTTTCCATTTCCTTTCATGTGCTGCCAAAAAAGAATGGGAGGGAGGGATTCTCAAGTTCCATAAAGGTTTTTTACTCAACTATTGTGGTGATCAAGTTCGCATCTAGATAAGAATGAACCAAACCCACTGGGACCTGGAGCTGAAAACATGATGGCTTACCAAGGTCGCCGTCACCGGAGGTCTGCTGTGGATGTCTCTGACAGAACGAGGGATGGAAAAGAGTTAACCTACAGGTCCTGAAATATATAAATATACAGAAATAGTTGCGGAAAAAAAGAAGGTAGGAGAGGTTTGTGAGAGAGTGTGGAAGGATAGAAAGCCCCCAAACTCGACTCCAGAGAAAGTGATTCAGAAAACACATGCTGCTGGAAGACTGCTGAAATATTATCTTCCTAAATCATAACATTTTGTCATTAACTATAAATACTCATTGGAGTCAGTTGGCCTGCCGGCGAGAGGCAGAGCTCTGTGGCCAGACTGCTTCCAGGACTGACGGACTGACAAGCACCAGAACTTTCCATGGAAAAGCTTTTCAAGAGGCGGCCCTGTGGGTCTGTGTGTTGACGCGCTTCAGTCAGAGGAGGAATCACACACACTCACACATACATACATACACACTCACGTATACATACACACATGCATACACATGCATGCACTCACACAAACGCAAACAGACACACACACACACGTACAATGCATACACACATCCATACTGTTCTTTGGTAGTGTTAGCGGCTGCTG
This sequence comes from Osmerus mordax, assembly GCF_038355195.1. Classification (NCBI taxonomy): domain Eukaryota; kingdom Metazoa; phylum Chordata; class Actinopteri; order Osmeriformes; family Osmeridae; genus Osmerus; species Osmerus mordax. The sequence continues at coordinate 21,579,453 of NC_090055.1, read as the reverse complement.
GTCCTGGGGTGGTTGAGTTTACTCTGCGCTACACCATATTTCACCTGACATACAGATACTTATATGATGTCGAATTCCTTCAACATTCAAGATCTCCTTAATGGATCAAATGTGATTTAACACTATCATTTGACCTTGGATGATACAAACTAAAACATTGAATGAAAATCCTGATTTCTACGTTGAATAATGTACACAACCAAGCGTGCTTTACCAAACTTCTTTATCATCCAAAGCTGCGACTGTGGCGGGGTTTTGAACCCATGACCTCTTGCTCTGCTGTCAGTTGCTCCACCCCTGAGATCCACCAGACAGGGAGAGCTCCTGTCAGCTGAGCTGTCCTGTGCCCTCAGGAGGGTTCTCCATGGGCGGGGCCATGGCCCTCCACCTGGCCTGTCGCCACCACCCTGACGTAGCGGGCGTCTTTGCGCTCTCCAGCTTCCTCAACAAGGACTCTGTTGTATACCAGGTGAGAGCTGGATGTGATACTGTGTACCAGTGGATGCAGGTGAGAGTAGGTGAGACCAGGTGAGACCAAGTGATGCAGTTTAGACCAGGTTATACAGGTGAGACCAAGTGATGCAGATGAGACCAGGTGATACAGGTGAGACCAGGTGATACAGGTGAGACCAGGTGATGTAGGTGAGACCAGGTGATGTATGTGAGACAAGGTGAGACAAGGTGATACAGGTGAGACAAGGTGATACAGGTGATGCAGTTGAGACCAGGTTATACAGGTGATGTAGGTGAGACCAGGTGATGTAGGTGATACAGATGAGACCAGGTGAGACCAGGTGATGCAGGTGAGACCAGGTGATGTAGATGATGTAGTTGAGACCAGGTGATGTAGTTGAGACCAGGTGATGTAGGTGAGACCAGGTGATGTAGGTGAGACCAGGTGATGTTGGAGAGACCAAGTGATGTATGTGAGACCAGGTGATGCAGATGAGACCAGGTGATGTAGGTGAGACCAGGTGATGCAGTTGAGACCAGGTGATGTAGGTGAGACCAGGTGATGTAGGTGAGACCAGGTGATGTAGGTGAGACCAGGTGATGCAGATGAGACCAGGTGATACAGGTGAGACCAGGTGATGTAGGTGAGACCAGGTGATGTAGGTGAGACCAGGTGATACAGGTGAGACCAGGTGATGCAGTTGAGACCAGGTGATGTAGGTGAGACCAGGTGATGTATGTGAGACCAGGTGATGCAGGTGAGACCAGGTGATACAGGTGAGACCAGGTGATACAGGTGAGACCAGGTGATGTAGGTGAGACCAGGTGATGTAGGTGAGACCAGGTGATGTAGGTGATACAGGTGAGACCAGGTGATGTAGGTGAGACCAGATGAGGGTGTCTGAGTGTGTGCTGTGTTGCAGGCGGTGCAGGAGCATGCTGGGGTGGGCAGGCGTGTACCAGAGCTGCTCCAGTGCCACGGCTCAGCTGACCAGCTGGTCCTGCCCCGCTGGGGGGAGGACACGTCCAGGCTGCTGCAGGGGGCTGGCCTCCCTTCCTCCTTCCACTCCTTTCCCGGCCTCCATCACCAGCTGGCCCCTGCTGAGATGGAGCTGCTGCGCTCCTGGGTCCTCTCCAAGCTGCCCCAGGACTGACCCTGCCTCCACCGACTGCCCACCAGCCCAGGAAACAGGCATTCCTTTCCAAACACACCAGACACCACACAGCCCTCCCAGACTGGAACTGCTTGTGCTGATAAACCGTCAATAAACCTGAGTTGTGTCAGATCCATGGGTCATGATGTGATGTGCTTACTCATGCTGCTGTTGTGTGGTTGCCTTGGAAATGCCCCATGTGACTGCAGAGAGCGCCCCCCTTCCAAACCCTGCCCTGTGAGGGTTGTACACTTGTGATTGGTCAGGTTCTGGCTCCTCCCCCTCTGGTCTCTGGAGAAAGCAGGAAGTGTTTGGCCCAACCTCATAGGCTGATGTGGGGACTTAGTTACATTTCCCCCCTCTCTCCATCTCTCCTCGCCCACCCCACCCCTCTCTTTTCATACTACATTATCGTTTCTGCAGGAAATGTGTTAAACATGTGGCGGGTGTGAGGGGTTGGGAGCAGGTGCACTAAGACTGAAGGGGTGGATCAGCCAATCACAGCCAGACAACAACATGTTTGAATGAGAGTAGGAGGAGGGAAATGGAACACTGAACGCCCACTCCCCAAAAATGCTTACCAAAGTTTTCAACTGTACATGCATGGCTGCTCTCCTTCCAGCACAGAACCTTCCAGAACACTCTGGCAGCGTGGCAGCAGCTTTTACAGCACCAGAAGGCCATTTATTTCAGCCGGGGTTTGAATGTTATGTAACATTCTGTCCTCAACACAGCATTTAGGAAGCACTTGGCTTCAGTGTCTATTTCTCCCGAGTCCTCAGAGATCTCCTGGACTCTCAGGTCCTCACACACACACACAGCCTCCCCCAGGTCCTCACACACACACAGCCTCCCCCAGGTCCTCACACACACACAGCCTCCCCCAGGTCCTCACACACACACAGCCTCCCCCAGGTCCTCACACACACACAGCCTCCCCCAGGTCCTCACACACACACAGCCTCCCCCAGGTCCTCACACACACACAGCCTCCCCCAGGTCCTCACACACACACAGCCTCCCCCAGGTCCTCACACACACACAGCCTCCCCCAGGTCCTCACACACACACAGCCTCCCCCAGGTCCTCACACACACACAGCCTCCCCCAGGTCCTCACACACACACAGCCTCCCCCAGGTCCTCACACACACACAGCCTCCCCCAGGTCCTCACACACACACAGCCTCCCCCAGGTCCTCACACACACACAGCCTCCCCTAGGTCCTCACACACACACAGCCTCCCCCAGGTCTTCACACACACACAGCCTCCCCCAGGTCCTCACACACACACAGCCTCCCCCAGGTCCTCACACACACACAGCCTCCCCCAGGTCCTCACACACACACAGCCTCCCCCAGGTCCTCACACACACAGCCTCTCCCAGGCCCCTCAAACTCTCAGACGCAGAGCAATATGCAGCATGCAGCCATGCAAGAAAGCTAATCACCCGACAAATCATGTTTAAAGTTTATTTGTCAGCCCTCTCTCCCTTGGTCCTCTCTCTCCCTCCTCTCCCCCTTCCTTTCTCAAAGTTTACTTGTCAGTTTTCTCCCTTCCCCTTGTCTCTCCCCCACCCCCCAATCTCTCCCTCAACCCATTCTCTCACTTCCTCCTCCTTCTCCCACCCCCCAATCTTTCCCCTCCCCTCTCTCGAGGGGAAGGAAACGTGAGTATCAGGTGAACTCTGATTAGGCAACAATGCTGAGATCATTCTGTGGTTTGAAGGACTGGGGGCCGGGGGAGAAGGACGTGCAACAGAGTGGTGTGCTCGGGGATTTGGCTTGTCAAGATGGAGGGAGGGATGGAGATGTAGGGGAGGGAACAAGATGAAAGTAGAGAGAAGAACAGAGAAAATGAGCAAAAGAGATAGAAGGAGGGGAAGAGAAAGGGAGAGAGAAAGGGAGGGGGGATGGAAGTAGAGCCAAATCAAACAGCCCATGCTGGTGTGTTTCTGGTCCTGATAGCTGATCCTCCCTCTTCACCTCCTCTCCCTCCCTCTTCACCTCCTCTCCCTCCCTCTTCAACTCCTCTCCTTCCCTCTTCACCTCCTCTCTCCCTCTTCACCTCCTCTCCCTCCCTCTTCAACTCCTCTCCTTCCCTCTTCACCTCCTCTCTCCCTCTTCACCTCCTCTCCCTCCCTCTTCAACTCCTCTCCTTCCCTTTTCACCTCCTCTCCCTCCCTCTTCACCTCCTCTCCCTCCCTCTTCAACTCCTCTCCTTCCCTCTTCACCTCCTCTCTCCCTCTTCACCTCCTCTCCCTCCCCCTTCACCTCCTCTCTCTCCCTCTTTACCTCCTCTCCCTCTTCAACTCCTCTCCTTCCCTCTTCCCCTCCTCTCTCTCCCTCTTCACCTCCTCTCCCTCCCTCTTCACCTCCTCTCCCTCTTCACCTCCTTCCCTCTTCACGTCCTCTCCCTCCCTCTTCAACTCCTCTCTCCCTCTTCACCTCCTCTCTCCCTCCCTCTTCACCTCCTCTCCCTCCCTCTTCAACTCCTCTCTCCCTCTTCACCTCCTCTCTCCCTCTTCACCTCCTCTCCCTCCCTCTTGCTGTAAAGATGCTGTAAAGCAAATTCCATGATGTGCCATATGTACTGCTTCTCAGTACATTATATACGTGTGAAAGCATGTGCAAAGCGCAAAAATTTTGTCGCACTGAAATGTGGAGTTAGACCATTGAACAGTTTCTCCTGTTTTCAGCTCAGGTTTTGTATAGGCGGGGCAAAAACCGGACATATTTACGTCACAGCGACCTATCTACATCAGATCACAGACGGTTGCATTCTGTCAGCTGGTAAGATGCAAAGGCAAAGTAATTTACACATAAAACTCAGAGACTGCAAGTAGGTCTGTTCATATATCTGCAATTGATTTAGCTAGTGTTGCTGTTATTGCTAAATTCAATAAATTTGAGGGGGAGGATCTTCAGGTCCTTCAGGCGACACGCCCCCCCCCCCCCCCCCCAGTCTCAAGCAGAGAAGACTGCTGATTTTCTCACGATTTCAAAGCCTAATTTAACATACTTGTCAGTGTTTTTTTTTCATTCGAATTTGGATGGGTAGTTAATAGTGCTGTCAAACAATTACAATATTTTATCGCATTAATGGCAGAGTTAACTCGCGATTAATCTCAATTAATCGCACATTTTTATCTATTCTAAATGTCCCTTGATTTCTTTTTGTCCCATGATTTTTTCTCATTTTAATGCTCTTATCAACATGGAAAAGTGGATCGGATTGCTTGGTGCAAATGTTTTTTATTTATTTATTGAAAACAACATTGCAATCGCCTGGCTTTGACGAGGGGGCGGAGAATTCGCATCAGCTGTGTGGCCGATTGCCGATTTACCTGGAGCTGAATGAACCATATTGAATGAGCACAGGGAGAAATGGCTTGAGTTGCCTGCCCTGTTGTAGCAAGTTTAGCAAATGGTTGTCACACATACATGAAATGTTGTTAATATAGTTCATTCCCGTTATTTTAAAACAGATTTGATTTTTCTGTCAAGAAAGTTTTTACGTTCATGACATGATGGCAAATATTATATTATGTTAAGCGTGAGCATAGATTGTTGACATGTCTATCTGGAGCAAAGACGAAGATTAATACTTTAACTGATAACCACAATAAGAAATGATATAAATATGATTAGTCTTGCCTTCAGAAGCTTTTGTTAAACACACCCATTATTCTTTTTTTGATCGTGTCATCAAGCCAGACTGCTTTTGTGGGACAATGAAGGTCCTCAGTGACTGTTTCACCCCCACTTATATCTGATGGAAACGTCTTGTATATAAACCTAGTTCTGTTAATATGTCCCTTTCAAAGGCAAATGTTAAATAAAGAATATTTTACATTTACATTTAGTCATTTAGCAGACGCTCTTATCCAGAGCGACTTACAGTAAGTACAGGGACATTCCCCCGAGGCAAGTAGGGTGAAGTGCCTTGCCCAAGGACACAACGTCAGTTGGCATGACCGGGAATCGAACTGGCAACCTTCGGATTACTAGTCCGACTCCCTCACCGCTCAGCCACCTGACTCTATTTTAGACACACTTCTCAAGCTTTTATTTATTACATTATTTCCAAGTCTTTTTAGATCACGTTATATCCATTAATAGGCGTTTAGTTTTGTAGGTTGAACATATAAAACACAGGCCACATTTCTACACTGATATGTAAATTGAAGGCAGTGTGAATTTCGTGGCATTTCGTTTGAATATACAGTTGACAGTAAACTATGGTAAATCTGGATTATGGAAGATTTCTTAACTATTAAGCTTTCTTTGGCTGGTGAGAACAACGACGGAGCTAGGTGTTCATGTTAGCAGTTTATTTAATACGATACAATGTGTTGGAAATCATACTCAAATCACAAGAAAAAAAAGCAACATATGTGATGAGTTCCATCTAGAATAGCACTATATTTAGCCCTATAGCCTATTTCTAAAAACCAAGTGAAAGGAATACTATACAGTGACAGCATCCATTTCCGTAAAGTTTGCATCATGTCTCTGATTCTTATCGGACTTGTACCCCATTCTGCCACTGCAATGCCTTAGCTCACATGCTCGCAACCATATAAATCTATGCTCGCGATTGGTTGTCGCAAAGTATGACGTGTACAGCTAGTTGCAAGCGTGCACTAGGTCTCGGAGCTAGGGAAAAAAAGAGCCACTGTTTAAAGCTAGACCGGAAGAGTCGGAAGTGGAAAGATGGCGCGGTCCAGTTTTGCACACTCGCTTGCCTCACTCCGCCACTGAGCACTTTTCATAGAAATGAATGGGGACGCCATCTTGGAAGACAAAAGTTCCTTCCTCTAGTAATATTAAATCTATGAGTTCTCCCTATATTAGACATTCTCTGCTACTACTCTTTAGCCGGCTCGCAAGCCCAAACAAGTGTGTGCCTGTTGTTTTGTTTCCGGTCTAGCTAGATCTGGTGTGGTGTTGTAGTTTTTCTAACGTCAGTAGTTGTTGCAACAGCATGTGAAAAAAACGTCAACGTTTGCTCGGCCAAAAAGAACGTTAATCGTGCGATAAAAAAATTGACGCCATTAAAGGAGTCATTGATTGCAAAACCGATTTTACCTTGTGATAGTTGAATATGACAGTTCGGTGGGTAAAATGAACATACAGTGAACCTCAAAGTCCATTGACACCTCTTTCCTATGCAATTCTCAAAATGAAAAAATTTGGCTGTAAAACGGTAGCTTTTCAACAAGGACTGCCTTTTTTGGCTCTGGTCTGTATCTTAGTCACGCCCCAAAATGTACATCCAGACCAGCCCACTCACTGGTGTTCTTGCCCCAGTGTTGCCAGGTCCGCGGTTTTCCTATGGAATTGGGCTACTTTTGAAGTGTTGCCGCGGGTTGAATTTTTTGTCCGCTGGTTAGGGTAGACCTATTTTGCATGCAAATTACGTGAATATCTTGAAATTAAAATCCATATTTTAAATTAAATAATATATTTATACCCAAATCCTACCAAACTGACTCCAGATCAGCACATACACACATGGACATGGGACACGCCCACATACACACACGCACTGTGCATGTGCACACGTGCCTAATGCTCTCAGTCTCCTGAGAAAACTTATTGAAAACTGTTTTTAATGCTGGCATACTAAACATTTGGTGTTACTTTGTAGATATTACAATACATTTGGCAATGATAGCAATGCTGTTGGACTTTAAAAGAAGTGTATATGGTTTGGCAGGGGCATATTTTGAGTTCTGATATTGGGCTGGTTTTTGGGCTGGTTTTGATTGGCCATTGGGCTGGTTTTGGGCTGGTTTTGATTGGCCATTGGGCTGGTTTTGGGCTGGTTTTGATTGGCCATTGGGCTGGTTTTGGGCTGGTTTTGATTGGCCATTGGGCTGGTTTTGGGCTGGTTTTATTGGCCATTGGGCTGGTTTTGGGCTGGTTTTGATTGGCCATTGGGCTGGTTTTGGGCTGGTTTTGATTGGCCATTGGGCTGGTTTTGGGCTGGTTTTGATTGGCCATTGGGCTGGTTTTGGGCTGGTTTTGATTGGCCATTGGGCTGGTTTTGTCACACAGACCTGGCAACCCTGCGTCCAAGGTAGCGTAGATCTCTGATGCTAGTTTAGCTGCGCGCTGCTCTGTGTAGGCTACTTCTAAGGAATTACAAAGAAGAACGTTTTGAATTATAACAAGGATATTGAAAATGGACCACGGTCGTAAATGCTGTGTTCCAGGCTGTACAGGGAAGGGTAACACTCAGTCTTCTCAAGGAGCCAAACATTCGACAGGCATGGCTGCTGTTTGTCTATGAGAATATCCCAGTGTTGTGTCCCTACTGGTTTCCGAACTAACTGGTCTCCCAGCGGTGTGTGCACCTATCAGTCTGCCTCTATCACCAGATTCGTCACAAATTCACAAACATATTACTGGCTATTTTCAAGTCGGATCTCATATTTGCTGCGGCGAATATGAAAGTATAAGCTGCGTACGCACTACATTACCATTAACAACAAAATAAATGGAGACAAAATAAAACATTTGCAGGCTTGCAGGAAGTGGGATTCGAGCGCACTAGAGCAAAACACGTAATACACAAATATCAGAGGATCTATCAGGGGGCATAGAACAGCACCCGGGCCATTTTCAACCCAACCAATGTTACATACCCTATTCGGAGACGTTAAGGAACAGTGTGAAATACCCCAAAAAACAGTCAATCACCCCTTTAAAATGGGTTTGTGTTAACGCCGTTAATAACACGTTAAACTGACAGCACTAATAGTTAACAACACATTCTTCTGTGGTGTTATGAACTTAAAACTCATTTTCAATTCCACTTTACAGCATCTTTAACCTCCTCGCTCCCTCTCACCTCTCATATCCCCTCCCTCCCTCTTCACCTCCTCTCTCCCTCTTCACCTCCTCTCCCTCCCTCTTTACCTCCTCTCTCCCTCTTTACCTCCTCTCCCTCTTCACCTCCTCTCCCTCTTCACCTCCTCTCCCTCCCTCTTCACCTCCTCTCTCCCTCTTCACCTCCTCTCCCTCCCTCTTTACCTCCTCTCTCCCTCTTTACCTCCTCTCTCCCTCTTCACCTCCTCTCCCTCCCTCTTTACCTCCTCTCTCCCTCTTCACCTCCTCTCCCTCCCTCTTTACCTCCTCTCTCCCTCTTCACCTCCTCTCCCTCTTCACCTCCTCTCCCTCCCTCTTCACCTCCTCTCCCTCCCTCTTTACCTCCTCTCTCCCTCTTCACCTCCTCTCCCTCTTCACCTCCTCTCTCCCTCTTCACCTCCTCTCCCTGCCTCTTCACCTCCTCTCTCTCCTTCACCTCCTGTCTCCCTTCAGTTGGAGACGGAGAGGAGGCAGGGAAGGGGGGAGGCAGGGGAGGAGGAAGGGGAAGAGTCTTTGGCTCTGAAGATGTCCGCCCATGACAGCTCTCCTTCACCATACTCTGGGATCCCCTCAGCACTTCTACTTTAATCCCTCTCATGTATAGTTTCTCAGGCAGGGAATAGATGACCATAATACTGTAGATCCTCCAGAGTGACTCATCATTAATTTGTCATTCACTCTCTCCACTCTCTCTTCTCCTCCCCCCCTCCTCCTCTCCTTCTCCCCTCCTCCCGTCCTCCGCCTCTCCTCCTCCTCCCCCTCCTCCCCTCCCCCTCCTCCTCCTCCTGTCCTCCCCCCCTCCTCCCCTCCTCAGGAAGGGCCTGAGCTGGCTCTCCTGTCAGCTCAGAGCGCATGTGTCAGGGGGAAGGAATGTAAATCTGGAACGCTTGTGGCCATGGACTCTGGTTTTTCCTGCCAGTTTTCCACTGAGCAGCTTTCCATGTGGATGTGGGGGGGGAGTGGCTGGGGGATGGGCTGGGAGGGAAGGGGGGGCTGTGAGGGGAGTGGCTGGGGGATGGGCTGGGAGGGAAGGGGGGGCTGTGAGGGGAGTGGCTGGGGGATGGGCTGGGAGGGAAGGGGGGGCTGTGAGGGGAGTGGCTGGGGGATGGGCTGGGAGGGAAGGGGGGGCTGTGAGGGGAGTGGCTGGGAGGGAAGTGGGGGCTGTGAGGGGAGTGGCTGGGGGATGGGCTGGGAGGGAAGGGGGGGCTGTGAGGGGAGTGGCTGGGGGATGGGCTGGGAGGGAAGTGGGGGCTGTGAGGGGAGTGGCTGGGAGGGAAGTGGGGGCTGTGAGGGGAGTGGCTGGGGGATGGGCTGGGAGGGAAGGGGGGGCTGTGAGGGGAGTGGCTGGGGGATGGGCTGGGAGGGAAGTGGGGGCTGTGAGGGGAGTGGCTGGGGGATGGGCTGGGAGGGAAGGGGGGGCTGTGAGGGGAGTGGCTGGGGGATGGGAAGGGGGGGCTGTGAGGGGAGTGGCTGGGGGATGGGAAGGGGGGCTGTGAGGGGAGTGGCTGGGGGGGCTGGGAAGGGAGGAATAAGGGAGGGGGGCCGGGGGGATCTGAGGCACTGACACTCTCCAGATATACCATCTGGCCACACCCCCCCAAGCTCACCTCTCCATTGGGCGCTGGTGATGCTGTATGGATCCAGACCATCGTCATGGGAGCCAGCCCATAATCAGGTTAGGATGCTGACCTCTGTACTTTAGTATGATGTCTCATGTTTTCATGAGTCATTGGATCTTTCACCAGATCAGAAATCCCAATCAGGAAACAGGTTGTGATGATCTCACAGAATGCTACTCAACAAATGTGCTCTTTATAGCAGAAAGAGACATTCTCTTCATAATGTGTTTTGCTGAACAGGAAGTCAGCAGGAAGTAGGGGTCAGGGGTCACAGAGGTTCTCACAATGTATTTTATAAACATGTTTCATCTCTTTGACAATCTAACATAATGTCCTAACCCTGACCTTTCACCTCCAGCCCCTCTTTTTCCTCTTCCTCCTCCTCCTCCTCTTCCTCCTCCATAGTTTAGTAGGAAGATGTGAACGTCTTTACTGTACCTCCCATCCCGAAAAACATAAATTAACCCCACCCAAAAAATATATTAACTACTTCTCCCCCCCATCCCTTGCAACACTACCTACCCCTGAACAGACCCCCACCAGCCCAGCTCTCTATCTCTAGGGTTTTCTCTCAACAGGACATCATTAGGATGTTGTTTTAGCTTAGCTCATCAGAACCCTTCTAATTCAATTAGTCTTTTCCTGTTGCTAAAAGAGGGCTTTTTATAATCGTTAACACAATCTTAATGAGACCTTTAAAAACCTAGCTCAAGCTTCAACCACATAAACGAACATTACTGTTTGGCAACAAGGACTGACAACAAAATACTAATTACAGACCGTGGTTTTACCCTGGGAGGGTTTCCTAATGCCATTTTTACAAACTCGTACAATTAGCTTTTTTTTTATAGTGGTAGAAAAGAGCATTAGAGTGTAGTGAGGTGTGGTCAGCCCTGAGGTGTGGTCAGCCCTGAGGTGTGGTCAGCTCTGAGGTGTGGTCAGCCCTGAGGCGTGGTCAGCCCTGAGGTGTGGTCAGCCCTGAGGTGTGGTCAGCTCTGAGGTGTGGTCAGCCCTGAGGTGTGGTCAGCGCTGAGGTGTGGTCAGCTCTGAGGCGTGGTCAGCTCTGAGGTGTGGTCAGCTCTGAGGCGTGGTCAGCTCTGAGGTGTGGTCAGCTCTGAGGTGTGGTCAGCCCTGAGGCGTGGTCAGCCCTGAGGTGTGGTCAGCTCTGAGGTGTGGTCAGCTCTGAGGTGTGGTCAGCCCTGAGGTGTGGTCAGCTCTGAGGCGTGGTCAGCTCTGAGGTGTGGTCAGCTCTGAGGTGTGGTCAGCCCTGAGGTGAGGTCAGCCCTGAGGTGTGGTCAGCTCTGAGGCGTGGTCAGCTCTGAGGCGTGGTCAGCTCTGAGGTGTGGTCAGCTCTGAGGTGTGGTCAGCTCTGAGGCGTGGTCAGCCCTGAGGTGTGGTCAGCTCTGAGGCGTGGTCAGCCCTGAGGTGTGGTCAGCCCTGAGGTGTGGTCAGCTCTGAGGTGTGGTCAGCTCTGAGGTGTGGTCAGCTCTGAGGCGTGGTCAGCTCTGAGGCGTGGTCAGCTCTGAGGTGTGGTCAGCCCTGAGGCGTGGTCAGCCCTGAGGTGTGGTCAGCTCTGAGGTGTGGTCAGCCCTGAGGTGTGGTCAGCCCTGAGGTGTGGTCAGCTCTGAGGTGTGGTCAGCTCTGAGGCGTGGTCAGCTCTGAGGTGTGGTCAGCCCTGAGGCGTGGTCAGCTCTGAGGTGTGGTCAGCCCTGAGGTGTGGTCAGCCCTGAGGTGTGGTCAGCTCTGAGGTGTGGTCAGCTCTGAGGTGTGGTCAGCTCTGAGGCGTGGTCAGCTCTGAGGTGTGGTCAGCTCTGAGGCGTGGTCAGCTCTGAGGTGTGGTCAGCCCTGAGGTGTGGTCAGCTCTGAGGTGTGGTCAGCTCTGAGGTGTGGTCAGCCCTGAGGTGTGGTCAGCTCTGAGGCGTGGTCAGCTCTGAGGTGTGGTCAGCCCTGAGGTGTGGTCAGCTCTGAGGCGTGGTCAGCTCTGAGGTGTGGTCAGCTCTGAGGTGTGGTCAGCCCTGAGGTGTGGTCAGCCCTGAGGTGTGGTCAGCGCTGAGGTGTGGTCAGCCCTGAGGTGTGGTCAGCTCTGAGGTGTGGTCAGCTCTGAGGCGTGGTCAGCTCTGAGGCGTGGTCAGCTCTGAGGCGTGGTCAGCCCTGAGGTGTGGTCAGCCCTGAGGTGTGGTCAGCTCTGAGGCGTGGTCAGCTCTGAGGTGAGGTCAGCCCTGTCAGAGTCCGGATCTTCTCCAGCAGACACCACAGCTCTGAGGCGTGGTCAGCTCTGAGGTGAGGTCAGCCCTGTCAGAGTCCGGATCTTCTCCAGCAGACACCACAGCTCTGAGGCGTGGTCAGCTCTGAGGTGAGGTCAGCCCTGTCAGAGTCCGGATCTTCTCCAGCAGACACCACAGCTCTGTGGAGGATCTTCTCCAGCAGACACCACAGCTCTGTGGAGGATCTTCTCCAGCAGACACCACAGCTCTGTGGAGGATCTTCTCCAGCAGACACCACAGCTCTGTGGAGGATCTTCTCCAGCAGACACCACAGCTCTGTGGAGGATCTTCTCCAGCAGACACCACAGCTCTGTGGAGGATCTTCTCCAGCAGACACCACAGCTCTGTGGAGGATCTTCTCCAGCAGACACCACAGCTCTGTGGAGGATCTTCTCCAGCAGACACCACAGCTCTGTGGAGGATCTTCTCCAGCAGACACCACAGCTCTGTGGAGGATCTTCTCCAGCAGACACCACAGCTCTGTGGAGGATCTTCTCCAGCAGACACCACAGCTCTGTGGAGGATCTTCTCCAGCAGACACCACAGCTCTGTGGAGGATCTTCTCCAGCAGACACCACAGCTCTGTGGAGGATCTTCTCCAGCAGACACCACAGCTCTGTGGAGGATCTTCTCCAGCAGACACCACAGCTCTGTGGAGGATCTTCTCCAGCAGACACCACAGCTCTGTGGAGGATCTTCTCCAGCAGACACCACAGCTCTGTGGAGGATCTTCTCCAGCAGACACCACAGCTCTGTGGAGGATCTTCTCCAGCAGACACCACAGCTCTGTGGAGGATCTTCTCAGGCAGACACCAGCTCTGTGGAGGATCTTCTCCAGCAGACACCAGCTCTGTGGAGGATCTTCTCCAGCAGACACCACAGCTCTGTGGAGGATCTTCTCCAGCAGACACCACAGCTCTGTGGAGGATCTTCTCCAGCAGACACCACAGCTCTGTGGAGGATCTTCTCCAGCAGACACCACAGCTCTGTGGAGGATCTTCTCCAGCAGACACCACAGCTCTGTGGAGGATCTTCTCCAGCAGACACCACAGCTCTGTGGAGGCACAACCATACAGACGACATTCAGGGACTGACCTTATCGTGACTGCACATGGTCCCTCTCCACCCTCCCTAGGAACCCTCTCCCTGTATCTGTATGTGTGTAAAAGACGTGGCCACGCACCCGTCGGAGGTACACTCTGCCGTCGTTCGCCCGTACCTGGGATCGAACCCTCCACCTCAGACATGCAAGGTGTTTGCACATTCGCCAATTGCAGTTTTCGTCATGTCTGCAACAGCTGTCGGGATGCTCACCCACGGCACTCTCTTTTCTGTTGTGTTTGCTTATTCCCTCAGCGTCGTCATGGTTTCCTCCGGTCGGTGAGTATGTTGTTCTCAGGGTTTGTAGCCTACCTCTTACTTTTGGGGATTTCTCTTCGGATGCGGGGCAGATGCCCTTTGATCATTTATTTCCCATGGGGTCTAAGCTCCAAACACTTGTAGTAAGTTTATCATCTGTAAATAAACATCACTTTACTCATCAAGGTCTCTCCTGATTAAAATGAAGTCAGGCAAGACAGTCAGGCAAGACCGAACCCTGCACTCGGGCTCACACAATATGTTCCACTATTCACTCCGCTATGAACGCTCTCTCCTTTCCCTCTTCTCATGTCGGGCTGTCATCTGGGTTCAGTAGGCAGTCGATTAGCCGCTCTCTCTATCAATTAGCGGTGACAGAACTTTCCCCTCCTGCCAGCCTATCATAATGACGCCGTGCCTTTAAATACGTGTTTCTCCCTGTTCAGTTTGTCTATGCTACGAAAGTGCGCGACCCTCCACCTCCCCGTCGCCACCTGGTGACTTTGTTCCGGCTCCCTGGGTCGTCGGCTGCCGCCATCACCACAAGTGTCTGGAGGGAGGAGAGAGGAGTATGGAGGGAGGAGAGAGGAGTCTGGAGGGAGGAGAGAGGAGTCTGGAGGGAGGAGTCTGGAGGGAGAAGAGAGGATTCTGGAGGGAAGAGAGAGGAGTCTGGAGGAAGTAGAGAGGAGTCTGGAGGGAAGAGAGGAGTATGGAGGGAAGAGAGAGGAGTCTGGAGGGAGGAGAGAGGAGTCTGGAGGGAGGAGAGAGGAGTCTGGAGGGAGGAGTCTGGAGGGAGGAGAGAGGAGTCTGGAGGGAGGAGAGAGGAGTCTGGATGGAGGAGTCTGGAGGGAGGAGAGAGGAGTCTGGAGGGAGGAGAGAGGAGTCTGGAGGGAGGAGTCTGGAGGGAGGAGAGAGGAGTCTGGAGGGAAGAGAGAGGAGTCTGGAGGGAGGAGAGAGGAGTATGGAGGGAAGAGAGAGGAGTCTGGAGGGAAGAGAGAGGAGTCTGGAGGGAGGAGAGAGGAGTCTGGAGGGAGGAGAGAGGAGGGAGGAGAGAGGAGTCTGGAGGGAGGAGAGAGGAGTCTGGAGGGAGGAGTCTGGAGGGAGGAGAGAGGAGTCTGGAGGGAAGAGAGAGGAGTCTGGAGGGAAGAGAGAGGAGTCTGGAGGAAGTAGAGAGGAGTCTGGAGGGAAGAGAGAGGAGTATGGAGGGAAGAGAGAGGAGTCTGGAGGGAGGAGAGAGGAGTCTGGAGGGAGGAGAGAGGAGTCTGGAGGGAGGAGTCTGGAGGGAGGAGAGAGGAGTCTGGAGGGAGGAGAGAGGAGTCTGGAGGGAAGAGAGAGGAGTCTGGAGGGAGGAGTCTGGAGGGAGGAGAGAGGAGTCTGGAGGGAGGAGAGAGGAGTCTGGAGGGAGGAGTCTGGAGGGAGGAGAGAGGAGTCTGGAGGGAGGAGAGAGGAGTCTGGAGGGAGGAGTCTGGAGGGAGGAGAGAGGAGTCTGGAGGGAAGAGAGAGGAGTCTGGAGGAAGTAGAGAGGAGTCTGGAGGGAAGAGAGAGGAGTCTGGAGGGAGGAGAGAGGAGTCTGGAGGGAGGAGAGAGGAGTCTGGAGGGAGGAGTCTGGAGGGAGGAGAGAGGAGTCTGGAGGGAGGAGAGAGGAGTCTGGAGGGAGGAGTCTGGAGGGAGGAGAGAGGAGTCTGGAGGGAAGAGAGAGGAGTCTGGAGGAAGTAGAGAGGAGTCTGGAGGGAAGAGAGAGGAGTATGGAGGGAAGAGAGAGGAGTCTGGAGGGAGGAGAGAGGAGTCTGGAGGGAGGAGAGAGGAGTCTGGAGGGAGGAGTCTGGAGGGAGGAGAGAGGAGTCTGGAGGGAGGAGAGAGGAGTCTGGAGGGAAGAGAGAGGAGTCTGGAGGGAGGAGTCTGGAGGGCGGAGAGAGGAGTCTGGATGGAGGAGTCTGGAGGGAGGAGAGAGGAGTCTGGAGGGAGGAGTCTGGAGGGAGGAGAGAGGAGTCTGGAGGGAAGAGAGAGGAGTCTGGAGGGAGGAGAGAGGAGTATGGAGGGAAGAGAGAGGAGTCTGGAGGGAAGAGAGAGGAGTCTGGAGGGAGGAGAGAGGAGTCTGGAGGGAGGAGAGAGGAGGGAGGAGAGAGGTGTCTGGAGGGAGGAGAGAGGAGTCTGGAGGGAGGAGAGAGGAGTCTGGAGGGAAGAGTCTGGAGGGAAGAGAGAGGAGTCTGGAGGAAGTAGAGAGGAGTCTGGAGGGAAGAGAGAGGAGTATGGAGGGAAGAGAGAGGAGTCTGGAGGGAGGAGAGAGGAGTCTGGAGGGAGGAGAGAGGAGTCTGGAGGGAGGAGTCTGGAGGGAGGAGAGAGGAGTCTGGAGGGAGGAGAGAGGAGTCTGGAGGGAAGGGAGAGGAGTCTGGAGGGAGGAGTCTGGAGGGAGGAGAGAGGAGTCTGGAGGGCGGAGAGAGGAGTCTGGAGGGAGGAGAGAGGAGTCTGGAGGGAGGAGAGAGGAGTCTGGAGGGAGGAGTCTGGAGGAAGGAGAGAGGAGTCTGGAGGGAGGAGAGAGGAGTCTGGAGGGAGGAGAGAGGATGGAGGAGTCTGGAGGGAGGAGAGAGGAGTCTGGAGGGAGGAGTCTGGAGGGAGGAGTCTGGAGGGAGGAGAGAGGATGGAAGAGTCTGGAGGGAGGAGAGAGGAGTCTGGAAGGAAGAGAGAGGAGTCTGGAGGGAGGAGAGAGGAGTCTGGAGGGAGGAGTCTGGAGAGAGGAGTCTGGAGGGAGGAGTCTGGAGAGAGGAGTCTGGAGGGAGGAGAGAGGAGTCTGGAGGGAGGAGTCTGGAGGGAGGAGAGAGGAGTCTGGAGGGAGGAATCAGGATGGAGGAGTCTGGAGGGAGGAGAGAGGAGTCTGGAGGGAGGAATCAGGATGGAGGAGTCTGGAGGGAGGAGAGAGGAGTCTGGAGGGAGGAATCAGGATGGAGGAGTCTGGAGGGAGGAGAGAGGAGTCTGGAGGGACGAGGGAGCAGAGAGGAGTCTGGAGGGAGGAGAGCGGAGTCTGGCGGGAGGAGGGAGAAGTCTGGAGGGAGGAGTCTAGAGGGAGGAAGTAGAGAGGAGTCTGGAGGGAGGAGTCTGGAGGGAGGAGAGAGGAGTCTTGAGGGAGGAGTCTGGAGGGAGGAGGGACAGAGGAGTCTGGTGGGAGGAGTCTGGAGGGATTAGAGAGGAATCTGGAGAGAGGAGGGAGGGCACTGGAGGGAGGAGTCAGGATGGAGGAGTTAGGAGGGAGGAGTCAGGAGGGAGGAGTTAGGAGGGAGGAGTCAGGAGGGAGGAGGAAGGACGGAGGAGGGAGGAGGGTGAGGGAAGGAGGGAGGAGCCTGGAGGGACGGGGAAGGAGGGAGGAGGCCATGCTGACTCTGAACCCCTGGGGGCGACCATGTTCAGGGGGTGGAGCGTCTGGAACGTTTAGGCTGACAGGAACTCTCTTAGTATTCTAGAAGGTTCCGGTGCTGACCCGGGCTGGTCCAGATCTTCCCAGCCACAGAAACCGTCCAGACCCAGACACTGGGGCCCAAACACAGGATAAACACACAGCCCTCCAATCCCAACATGCCCCTCGCTTCCCTTGCTTATTTTAAAGAGGGATCACATAAAGATTTCACCCTATTACTTTTTTTAAAGCGTGATCAAGTCATAAAATACCACAGCTTTTTTCCCCCTTTGTCTTGTCAAAAAATGACTGCTTCTCATTTGAAAGTGAAACCTTGAAACCATATCGGTGGAGGAAATTTAATTTCATGTATCTTTTTGTTTCCCATATCCACTCTGGTCTATTACAGTGATTCAATTGAGGCTTTTCAGAGTCCTCTACCTCAGACAGGGACAGAAAGAGCCCTCTGAAGTTCAGCTTGCAGCCTGGAGGAAGCTTTAACACTGGGCCTTCTTCCAACATATATATTATTATAAGTTCCTTACTACCCTGAGACAGTACAGCTCTGTCCTCCCAGAGCCCATAGAAGGCCTCTCCAGCCCTCCTCTCCAGCCCTAATCCTTCTCACCTCCTCCTCCTCTCCAGCCCTCCTCCTCACCAGCCGTCCTCTCCAGCCCTAATCCTTCTCACCTCCTCCTCCTCTCCAGCCCTCCTCCTCACCTCCTCCTCTCCAGCCCTAATCCTTCTCACCTCCTCCTCCTCTCCAGCCCTCCTCCTCACCTCCTCCTCTCCTCCCCTCCTCCTCTCCAGCCCTCCTCCTGTTCTCCTCCTCACCTCCTCCTCTCCAGCCCTCCTCCTCACCTCCTCATTTCCAGCCCTTCTCCTCCTCCTCTCCAGCCCTCCTCTTCTCCAGCTCTCCTCCACTTCTCCTCACCTCCTCCTCTCCAGCCCTACTCCTCACCTCCTCCTCTCCAGCCCTCCTCCTCTCCAGCCGTCCTCTCCAGCCCTAATCCTTCTCACCTCCTCCTCCTCTCCAGCCCTCCTCCTCACCAGCCGTCCTCTCCAGCCCTCCTCCTCACCTCCTCCTCTCCAGCCCTCCTCCTCTCCAGCCGTCCTCTCCAGCCCTAATTCTTCTCACCTCCTCCTCTCCAGTCCTCCTCCTCTCCAGCCCTCCTCCTCACCTCCTCCTCTCCAGCCCTCCTCCTCCTCCTCTCCAGCCCTCCTCCACTTCTCCTCACCTCCTCCTCTCCAGCCCTACTCCTCACCTCCTCCTCCTCTCCAGCCCTCCTCCTCACATCCTCCTCCTCTCCAGCCCTCCTCCTCGTCTCCAGCCCTCCTTCTCTCCAGCCCTCCTCCTGTTCTCCTCCTCCCCTCCAGCCCTCCTCCTGTTCTCCTCCTCCCCTCCTCCTCTCCAGCCCTCCTCCTGTTCTCCTCCTCCTCTCCAGCCCTCCTCCTGTTCTCCTCCTCCTCTCCAGCCCTCCTCCTGTTCTCCTCCTCCCCTCCTCCCCTCCAGCCCTGATCTTCCCCCTACTCCTCCTCTTTTCCTCCTCCTGCCCAGCCATCCTTCCTTATCCCCATGTCCTGACCTCCACCCAAGGCTGCCACCCCTCCCCCCAGTCCCCCCTCCACCCAGCCCCCCTCCCCCAGTCCCCCCTCCACCCAGCCCCCCTTAAGGAACCTGCTTGTCCATTCATGTGTTTCCTCACACCCTGTCTGTGTGACTGTCGTTTGCCCAGGAAGCTCTGAGGGTGTGTACTCTCTGAGCTCTGAGGGTGTGTACTCTCTGAGGGTGTGTACTCTCTGAGCTCTGAGGGTGTGTACTCTCTGAGGGTGTGTACTCTCTGAGGGTGTGTACTCTCTGAGGGTGTGTACTCTCTGAGCTCTGAGGGTGTGTACTCTCTGAGCTCTGAGGGTGTGTACTCTCTGAGCTCTGAGGGTGTGTACTCTCTGAGGGTGTGTACTCTCTGAGCTCTGAGGGTGTGTACTCTCTGAGCTCTGAGGGTGTGTACTCTCTGAGCTCTGAGGGTGTGTACTCTCTGAGGGTGTGTACTCTCTGAGCTCTGAGGGTGTATACTCTCTGAGCTCTGAGGGTGTGTACTCTCTGAGCTCTGAGGGTGTGTACTCTCTGAGCTCTGAGGGTGTGTACTCTCTGAGGGTGTGTACTCTCTGAGGGTGTGTACTCTCTGAGCTCTGAGGGTGTGTACTCTCTGAGGGTGTGTACTCTCTGAGGGTGTGTACTCTCTGAGCTCTGAGGGTGTGTACTCTCTGAGCTCTGAGGGTGTGTACTCTCTGAGGGTGTGTACTCTCTGAGGGTGTGTACTCTCTGAGGGTGTGTACTCTCTGAGCTCTGAGGGTGTGTACTCTCTGAGCTCTGAGGGTGTGTACTCTCTGAGGGTGTGTACTCTCTGAGGGTGTGTACTCTCTGAGCTCTGAGGGTGTGTACTCTCTGAGCTCTGAGGGTGTATACTCTCTGAGCTCTGAGGGTGTGTACTCTCTGAGCTCTGAGGGTGTGTACTCTCTGAGGGTGTGTACTCTCTGAGCTCTGAGGGTGTGTACTCTCTGAGCTCTGAGGGTGTGTACTCTCTGAGCTCTGAGGGTGTGTACTCTCTGAGGGTGTGTACTCTCTGAGCTCTGAGGGTGTGTACTCTCTGAGGGTGTGTACTCTCTGAGCTCTGAGGGTGTATACTCTCTGAGCTCTGAGGGTGTGTACTCTCTGAGCTCTGAGGGTGTGTACTCTCTGAGGGTGTGTACTCTCTGAGCTCTGAGGGTGTGTACTCTCTGAGGGTGTGTACTCTCTGAGCTCTGAGGGTGTGTACTCTCTGAGGGTGTGTACTCTCTGAGCTCTGAGGGTGTGTACTCTCTGAGGGTGTGTACTCTCTGAGCTCTGAGGGTGTGTACTCTCTGAGCTCTGAGGGTGTGTACTCTCTGAGGGTGTGTACTCTCTGAGGGTGTGTACTCTCTGAGTATTGGAGCGGGAAAACGAGGCCGTTTCATCTGGTCCCCTGCTGAGATTTTATTGTTACAGAAAAAATATTCAGGTCTGATTCAGCCTTAAGAGAGTTCTGTGAATATGATATTTATAAAGTTGCAGCAAAATCTCCAGAAAGTCAACGCCTTTTTCTGCGAGGAAAATCTATGAACAAACAAATAAACAAGCCAATGTCCCCATTACAGGGTTCGCATAGATACTGTATAATGAAATTCCAGGACTTTCAAAGATTTTTCAAGCACTATTTTGGGGGTTTTCAAGGACTACAATCAGAGATCTCATTTATCCAACATATACTTTATTTACTTTAAATTAATTCTTATTAAAGCTACAAATGTTATTCAGTCAAGAGCAGCGAGTGATTTTCTCTTTTTTCTTTTGTTCTTTGATTACCTATTAAAGAGACGGACAGCAGTGGGTTTATTAGACGCTGTCTCTTTAAGACCTGACGCACATGTCACGGATCTGACACAAATCCGGTTGTTTTCCTTCTTCACCTTAATTTAAGACTGTGCTTACGAGGATACTCGCCAAAAATGGCCATTTTGACCATTTTCTGTTTCATCCTCAAGTAGGTCTAATCAATATCAATAACTCAATAACTTCAAAATTACTTTGTAAATTCATATATATTGTTTTTAAATAATTCAAGCACTTTTCAAGTACCTTGTCATTAATATGACAAGGTAACATTCTAATTGTGTGTAAATTCAAGTATGTCAAGCACTTTAAGCACCTTGCACGAACCCTGCCAGTAGCTCCACCCCCCTACCTCTCCTGACTAATAGCACAAGGTCACACTTCATTCTACAAATCCCCTCAGCCAGTCACGGTCTGACTGACTGCAGTAAAAGACGTTGTGGGTTAAGGTTACCACGGTGATGTTGTCCAGCCCTGACACACACACACACCACAAGCACACACACCACACGCACACACACCAAACGCGCACACACCCAACACCCACCACACACGCACACACACCACACACATACACACACACACACACACAAACCATACACACACCACACACGCACGTTTCAGATGGTCTGTTCTTCGTTTTGTTACAGACTTTCAAGATGGCCGTCGTGCCAGAGGGTTGTTTACCAGGCGGATGATTGTTTTACCAGATAATTGTATTTTATATTTGATTTTATTTAGTCTCAATAGTAAAAGCCTGACCTCTTATGTAATACATTCTTTACAGGGTGCAATTGCCTTGTTTAATGTGTTTCATAAGTCAGGTGGCTGAGCGGTGAGGGAATCGGGCTAGTAATCAGAAGGTTGCTGGTTCGATCCCCGGCTCTGTCAAATGACGTTGTGTCCTTGGGCAAGGCACTTCACCCTACTTGCCTCGGGGGGAATTTCCCTGTACTTACTGTAAGTCGCTCTGGATAAGAGCGTCTGCTAAATGACTAAATGTAAATATGTTAAAGATGATTATTTACATTGCACTTATCCATTTCCAAATGAAATTAGAGTGATTGTATGAGTCTGTGCAAGTGTGTGTCCCCGTGTGTGTGTGAATACATGGGGGTCAGATGGCTGAGCGGTTAGGGAGTCGGGCTATTAATCAGAAGGTCGTTGGTTCGATTCCCGGCCGTGCTAAATGACATTGTGTCCTTGGGCAAGGCACTTCACCCTACTTGCCTCAGTGAGAATGTCCCTGTACTTACTGTAAGTCGCTCTGGATAAGAGCGTCTGCTAAATGACTAAACGTAAAATGTAAATGAATAGACAGAAGAATCTTCAGTCAGAACTGTGCTTCCTGGTAGAATCTTCAGTCAGAACTGTGCTTCCTGGTACAGAGCACATCATCACAGAAACACACACATGATTTCATCAGTCGTCTGTGACACACACCACACAACCACATACACACCACACCACACATATATATATACCCTGTGTTTCCCAGAATCCCAGTCACACACAGCAGCCCGTGCAGGGGGAGGCCGCTCCATGTGGACGGCTGCTGTGCTCCGTTGACCAGACGTATCATTTCACTTTGCCGCTCTCGTCTGGAGGAGAGGGCTGTCGTCATCACGGGGGACTCCCCCACCACAGTCCTCTAGGAGGTTGTGTGTCTGGGGGAGGGTGTGTGTGTGTGGCCCCTGGTCTGCCAGCCTTCACCCATTCAACAGGAGGTTATCAGAATACAGTGTTGCTCTGACAGTCCTGGGGAGTACCTGTAAATACCTCCTCTCTCTCTCTCTATTTGTCTCCCTCTCTCTAAGTGTAGACAAGCTTTTGAAGGGTCAGCCCGACAGAGGGGGGTCAGAGTCACAAGAGACAGAGAAAGAGACAGACAGACACAGAGAGAGATGTAGAGAGAGAGAGAGGTAGAGAGACAGAGACTGGCAGTGAGAGAAAAAGACAAGGGGGGTTGTACAAAAAGACAGACAAGAGAGCGAGAGAGTCACACACTCAGACAGACAGTGGGATGTAGATGTTCCAGTTCAAGTCCCCCTGTCATTGCCTTTTGTGAGTAACCAAAGTCTTACTAGGACTGTTGTTGTTTCCATGTCAGTGTTAGACCGCTGACGTCACACAGGGCTTGTCCAACACAACCACAACCTCCTTCACCAGAGACATTCAGACACACACACACACACACAGAAGTCACACACAAAAATTCACACAATCACACACACACATTGTGTTAGATCTGTATTAGGAGTCAGGTTGTTGAGGCTGTGTTGGTGCTGTTTTGGGGCTGTGTTGGTTCTGTGTTGAAGCTGTGTTGGTCCTGTGTTGAAGCTGTATTGGTTCTGTGTTGAGGCTGTGTTGAAGCTGTGTTGGTCCTGTGTTGAAGCTGTATTGGTTCTGTGTTGAGGCTGTGTTGGGGCTGTGTTGGTTCTGTGTTGAGGCTGTGTTGGGGCTGTGTTGAAGCTGTGTTGGTCCTGTGTTGAAGCTGTGTTGGTCCTGTGTTGAGTCTGTGTTGGTTCTGTGTTGGGGTTGTGTTGGTTCTGTGTTGAGGCTGTGTTGGGGCTGTGTTGGGTCTGTGTTGAAGCTGTGTTGGGGCTGTGTTGAAGCTGTGTTGGTTCTGTGTTGGGGCTGTGTTGGTTCCATGTTTTAGCTGCTGAAGTCTGCAAAGTTTTCCTTTCTAACCACAAGGTTGACGTCATACAGAGAGGCCTTGCAGACGCATGTGGTGTGTGTTTGAGTGTGTGTGTGAGAGGGTGTCTGTGTGAAAATGTGTGTGTGAGTGACTAAGTGAATGCGTGGGATGGTAGACAGGGTTTTCTTTGTGGAACTTCTGTGTTACTCCCCGGCTGGCTGTTTGTGGCGGGGTCACCACTGGGGTCACCAATGGGGTCACCACTAGGGTCGCTGGGAGGATAAAGGACAGGAGGGTGAGGAGGGTAGAGGGAGGAGGTAGGAGAGAGAAGGAGGAATGGAGGGATGAAGGTAGGAGGGAAGGAGGGAGGGATACAGGGGAATGTGAAAATGAGGGTAAATGACTCAGTGCCTGTCAGACACCAGGGGTGAATCATCCCAGATTAGGGACCGTCCCTCACACCCAGTCAGGGTTACCTTCTTCTTGCACGCCCAGAACGTTTTAGTCTAAACAAACAGTTCTTCCCTCAAGCGGCTCGTGTGTTGTGGCTCTGGCCCACCACAGGAAGAGGGAGGGAGTGCTGTGTTTTACATCCAACCACCAACAACATTGTTAGAAGTATTGTTCCTTGTTGCCATGTGCGCAGCATAGCTACACTCACACACATATTTATACAGATCAACTCAAATGTACACACCCCACACGGAATACATTTACATTACATTTAGTCATTTAGCAGACGCTCTTATCCAGAGTGACTTACAGTAAGTACAGGGACATTCCCCCGAGGCAAGTAGGGTGAAGTGCCTTACCCAAGGACACAACGTCATTTGGCACGGCCGGGATGATTACTAGCCCGATTCCCTAACCGCTCAGCCACCTGACTCCCTATTGGTATTGGAATACGTGTGTACATTTGTTTTGCATTTTATCTGTGGAATTTAAATTTTCCTCCTCACCCTCCCAGAATTAACAGGTGTGTGTGGAGGTGTATGTGGTGTCTATATAGAGGTGGTTGTGGAGGTGTGTGTGTGTGCAGAGCTGTGTGGTGGTGTATGTGTGGAGGTGTGTGTGTGGAAGTGTATGTGTGGAGGTGTCCTGTCCTTGTGTGTGTGTGTGTGTGGGGGTGTGGTGTGTGGAGGTGTGGGGTGTGTGTTGAGGTGTGGGTTGTGTGTGGAGGTGTGAGTTGAGGTGTGGGGTGTGTGTGGTGTGGGTTGTGTGTGGAGGTGTGGGGTGTGTGTG
Organism: Osmerus mordax; assembly: GCF_038355195.1. Taxonomy (NCBI): domain Eukaryota; kingdom Metazoa; phylum Chordata; class Actinopteri; order Osmeriformes; family Osmeridae; genus Osmerus; species Osmerus mordax. The sequence continues at coordinate 21,555,047 of NC_090055.1, read as the reverse complement.
TATCAGCCTCTCTCAATCCAGGGGGTTATTCCAGAAAGCAGGTTAAGTAACATACCCTAATAAGTAAACTCCCCAGCTGACACCCAGCGTTGTAGCAATACTCACCCGTAGGTTGATGCAACATTGTGAATCAGCTGGTGGGTTAACTTACCCGGTTATGCTGCATAACCTGCTTTCTGGAATACCCCCCTGGTCATTGATTCTGGTCCCTGAGTCTACTGTAGCCCTGCATGTTTTTAGATGTTTATCTGCTCCAAATGACTGGTTGTGAAAACAAAAGTTGGAAGCAAGATAGATAGACCCCCCACACACACACACCTGCAACTAAGGTCAGTCACTGCTGCTGATGCTGGCCAAACTTACTTGAGAGGATTGTTTGAATGTGCCGGAAATGAAAAATGTTTCTTTATGTATATTTGAGTCCACACATTTGTAGATATAGGATTAAGTTTCATCTATATGGAAACGGATTGTGAGGTCGAACCGATTAAATGAGCGAAAACGAGACACAATTTCCCCTCATCTGTCCATATCTTGTTAGTGATGCAGACAGGAGAGAAATGCCCATGGCAAGCTAACTAGTGCTAGCTAGCAAAGGGCAGTTTGTAACACGAAGAGTAGTTTATAATGGCTAACAAAATGTTAGCCGTTTTCACAAACAGATTGACATAAAGTTTAAGCTGTGGCATTGAAGACAGCGACGCACCACACAAGCTTGAGTTTAAATACATTATTTAATGTGACATTACTTAGCTACTGTACATGCAAGTCTTAAATTGCTTAAATGTATGATGCGCTTGTCGATCCGTCCTCCTACACCACGACACGATACTTGCTGAGCAACAGCGCAAAGGAATACACTACAGTAGCTAACAACGCTAAATTTGTATTTAGTAGAGGAGACCTTCATGAACAGATTGACAAAGGCTGTGGCATTGAAGTTCAGGTTAGTAGTCATATAAGACACCAATTGAAAAAAAAATCTGGGACTTTTGATTTAAGTAAGGGGAGTGACGAAAAGTCTGTTGCCGTTTGTTTGGCTTCCTAAAGTTTAGGTTAAACCACAGTGGAAAAAAGTTTTTCTTACCAGTGTGTCTCACATACAGCGTTGCAGTGAGCTACACTGGTTTGAAACCACAGGTAATGATTATTTCACCAACAAATAGTTTACTTGTAATCTAATGTCATAATAAATCCTAAAACAAACATTTATTTGAGAGGAATGTTTATTTTAACGATTGAAAACAGATGTATCACAGACCGCTGCCATATGCAGGGGTGTAGCCAGTATCAGAATCAGAATCAGAAAGGGATTTATTCGCCATGAAAGTTTGCACAGACAAGGAATTTGCTTTGGCAGGAAGGTGCATACAATAAACATATACCTAAAATTTAAATATGTGGACTAACTATACTAAGGGTACATAAACTAGCAGTACTAAGTGGGATAAATATAAGTTGCCGTAAATTACAATATAAAAATACAAAAATACAAATATTACAAAAAATACAAATGTACAAGATACCATGTTGTGGTGCAGTGCAAAAGCAGAGTGTTTTAAGCAATAAGTCATTTGAGTCAGTGTGGTCCCTTGGCCTTGTTGAAGAGGCCAACAGCGGAAGGGAAGAAACTGTTTTTGTGGCGTGAGGTATTGGTCCTGATAGACCGCAGCCTTCTGCCGGAGGGGAGTGACTGAAACAGGGAGTGTCCAGGGTGGGAGGAGTCGGCCACAATCTTCTTCGCTCGCCTCAGGGTCCTCGAGGTGTGCAGGTTCTCGAGGGTAGGCAGATTGCAGCCAATCACCTTCTCAGCAGTACGGATGATACGCTGCAGTCTGCTCTTGTCCTTGGCAGTGGCAGCAGCGTACCAGATGATGATGGAGGAGGTGAGGATGGACTCAATGATGGCTGAGTAGAAGTGCACCATCATTGTCTTTGGCAGGTTGAACTTCTTCAGCTGCCGAAGGAAGTGCATCCTCTGTTGTGCTTTCTTGATGAGGGAGCTGATGTTCAGTTCCCACTTGAGGTCCTGGGAGAGGATAGTGCCCAGGAAGCGGAAGGACTCCACAGTGTTGACTGGGGAGTCACACAGGGTGATGGGGGTGAGTGACGTTGGCGACGCTGGCGACGTAGGCGACGCTAGCGACGTTAGCGACGCTAGTGATGTTAGTGACTGTGGCTAGCAAGTCATCCACCGTTAGCTTCACTTTTCACCACCAAAATTTAATTCAAGCCTAAACTGTGCAACGGAACGTAAATCTCGATCCAAGAAACGCAATCATGACCAAGACAAACATTTTGACACCAACGTTGTCTATGTAGTCAAAATATTGAGGGATCCTTATGGGTGGAAAAATTATAAATAATAATAAATATAAGAGAGAACAAGTTGTGCCCTTGCCAAAGGCAAAGCACACCCAATTAGAAAGCCCCTCTTTCTGGATGGATCAGTAGACAGTAGGTTTTATTCAAAGGGAGCTGGACGCTGCTGTGAGGTGCACTGCCAGCAGAGGGCACTGGAGGGACACAGACATGCTGGACGCCAGGAAAGAACAACAGATCTCAAGTGACTGAAGAACATCATTGCTCCTTCACACAAATCTCTAGTAAGGACTGAGACACGTCTGTGAGGTGGAGAACTAGGAGGCTGGGAGGAGGAGGCTGAGAGGTGGAGGCTGAGAGGTGGAGGCTGGGAGGAGGAGGCTGTGCAGCTGGGAGGAGGAGGCTGTGAGGCTGGGAGGAGGAGGCTGTGAGGCTGTGAGGAGGAGGCTGGGAGGAGGAGGCTGGGAGGGGGAGGCTGCGAGGAAGCTGGAAGGGGGAGGTTGCGAGGAGGCTGGAAGGGGGAGGCTGCAAGGAGCCTGGGAGGAGGAGGCTGTGAGGCTGGTAGCAGAGGCTCGTACAGTGTTTGGTCTGCCAGTCTGGTTCGCATTAGCCTCCATGCTTGCTTTGCTCCACTACATTTAAGAGTGTAGTTTATGTGATCCTGACCCCAGGAAACCTTTTCATCTGCGAGAAAGCATTTCTTCTCTCTAATTTGAAATGCTTGATCTTCGACTTGCATCTGACAGTGAGGGGCGGGGACAGTGTTTATAGTGGAAACAACCATGTTTTATGACTTCTGTCTCACACCTCTGAAATCCAGTCTTTTCATAACGATATCCAACTGGTCGGCTTTATGAAGCGTTTCTTCAAGATGAACAACAGGAAGCTGTGATGTGACAGTCGCTGCTGTGATGTGCCAGTCACTGGACGAGCTGATAGAGATGCAGACCAGCCTGTTCAGGCTTCAGGTTCATCATTCTGAGATCTAAAAGGACAGTAACCGGTGAAGCATCAATTTGATTCCCTATTCCCATCATTTTAAATATCCTTTACGTTCCTGAACCAAACCTCGCAAAAAACACAATACCCACAAATGAGCCAGTTAATAGTGCAGGTGTACTGGGAGCGCCACAGCGTGGGTTGTAGAGCAACCAGGTCAGGCCTGAACACTGTGGACTAGTCTGCTTGGCTGCAAACATAACATCCAGGGTGGTTATCCAGGAGAATCTGGATAAGGGGTCTACTAAGAAGCCCCCCTTCCCCATTAGACCCCCCTCTAAGCACAGAGGGCCACTCTGTGCTCTTTGCACAGAGTGGTGCAGCAATGTGGCCCTCACGGTCCACATTGCTGCAGTCTCCCGGTCGTGTAGATTCACCCTCTACAACATCCGGAAGATCAGGAAATACCTGTCTGAGCAATCCACCCAGCTGCTAGTCCAAGCACTTGTCCTCTCCAAGTTGGACTATTGCAACTCGCTGCTCGCTGGTCTCCCAGCATGTGCAACCCGCCCTCTTCAGGGGATTCAGAACGCAGCGGCCCGTCTGGTCTACAATCTACCCAGACGCTCCCATGTTTCCCCACTCCTCATCTCTCTCCACTGGCTACCTATCACGGCCCATATCAGATTCAAGACCCTGGTACTGACCTTCCGAGCAGTGAACGGGACTGCACCCGACTACATCAAGTCTCTCCTGCAGCCTTACACCCCCACCCGTCACCTACGGTCTTCTTCAGACAACCGCCTGGTGGTCCCACCGCTCAAGACCGCCTGGTCCCAACACAAGCTCTTCTCCTGTCTGGCCCCCCAGTGGTGGAATCAACTCCCCACCTCCATCAGAGACACTGACTGTCTCTCCACCCTCAAGGAAAGGCTCAAGACGCACTTGTTCTGGGAGTACAACGGTACTTAGGAATGGTTTGCTTGACCCAATATTAGTTTCCTCAAGGATCACAATGACTCTTGCTTAGAGACTTGTTGCTCTTGTGGTTAGTGGTAACTGAACTGGTAATTTTTGTACTCGCTGTGATATATTGTTGGGTGTGCTTTGCCTTCAGCAAGGGCACAACCTTTGTTCTCTCACATTTATATTATTGGGTGTGCTCAAGCCTTCGGCGAGAGCACAACCTTTGTTCTCTCACATACTGTATATATTGTTTTCCTGTTTCTCTTTATTGTTGGAATGCTGCTTGAGCATTCCAAGTATTATTCTTTGAATCTTTAATCAACTTATTATTTTTCTTCTATTTCTGCCGTGGCACCTTTCAGCGCCTTCAAATCTTCAGCTATTAAAACCGTTCAGCTATCAAAGAATTCAGCAGTTTCAGGCCATGGGTGCTATGACTTTTCAGCTTTGTACCTCTTATGCTTGAATTAATATAAATCAATATTCATAATATTTTTAACATGGGTTTCCAATGGAGTTTTCTTTCAAATCCTCTCAAACTTCTGGGAAAGTATTAATACGCATGCTCAGAATGTAATGTAATGTGGATCACACAAATTTGATGCCAAGTGGGGCAGGCAGCCGGTAGCCCCACCACAGCGTAATTTTGTATTTCAGACCTGATTGGCTGTCTGTCTGTCTAGCGCCAACATTAGTCGGCAAGAAGAGCAACGAAGGTAGATTGTCTTAGCTAGCTTGTTAGCTTCACAAACTCCAGATAAATTGAGAAAATGAATAAAGTGGATTTCATACTCGAGTACCCTTATATATACCCGATAAACCCTTAATTTGGAGGAGAAAGTTGAAGTAAAGCGACTTGGTGGTGCCCATTAGCCACAATATTGTCATTGCTCAAACTGCTGGTAAAAGTAACCGCAGGTTTAACGTGGAGTGGTTTTTGACAAAAAGTGGCTAACGGTTAGCATACTAAATAAAGCACCTTTCTCTTCAAGTGAGCTCTCAGCCTTGTTGAGTGAAAGCATGTTTTATCATCCTGCCTTTGTGGTGCTGGTCCGTGCATTGGTCATATTTCTGAGCTGGATCAATAGATATAGATAATGACAAGTGTCAGTGTGTCCATGCTTATCTATTAAGGTTGTTGTCATAGAATGGATCTGTATCCCTAAAAAGTTGTCTTTCCGCTTCGTTGTGGCCTTAAGTGGCACATTGCTGTTCGCGTATGGCCCTGTAGGCACATTGGTTCTGAGCATGGTTGCATTTCTAATTTAGGTTTGTAAATATGACAGTGGTAATTTTACATGTGTGTGAGAGAGAAGGAGAGCAATTACACAAAAAGGTCTCTCTCCAGTTTGTGTACTACAACACCTGGTAGAAGCAAGCCGCTCTGTCGTTAAAAGTGTTTTGTGGAGCCACGCTGTTTGTTGATGTGTTAAATAAACACATCAGTAGCAAGAGGGAGTTTTGTAGCTTTACTGGTATGTATCCTATATTTTGAAATGGTTCTTGCCCCACCAATTTTTTACATATAAAAACGCCACTGAATATACACAAGATTATTCTAATAATCTGTGACCTATTTCCACTCTCTTTACCTTTTAAATAATTTTTTTATAAAAATGATAGAAAATTGCTCATCTCTGAAAATAGCATGAAATCCTCACTAATCTTAATAACGTTTTCAAAATTACTCTGAAAAATCTTAGATATACACCAGATTATTCTAATTATCTGTGGCCTACTTCCACACCCTTAACTTTTTCTATCATTTTCTCCGAGTTCCTCACGGCAAACTTTATTGAAAAGGTAAAGGGTGTGGAAGTAGGCTCGACATGATTAGAATAATCTGGTGTCAATTTGAGATTTTTTATCACAATTTTGAACAAGTTATGAAGATTAGCGTGGATTTCATGCTACTTTATTGAAAAGATAAAGAGTGTGGAAGTAGGCTGAGCGGTTAGGGAGTCGGGCTATTAATCAGAAGGTTGTTGGTTCGATTCCCGACCATGCATAATGACGTTGTGTCCTTGGGCAAGGCACTTCACCCTACTTGCCTCGGGGAGACTGTCCCTGTACTTTCTGTAAGTCGCTTTGGATAAGAGCGTCTGCTAAATGTAAATGTAATAATCTGGTGGATATTTTTTTAAACCATTTTTGAAACGTTTTTAAGATTATCTTGGATTTCATGCTATTTTCAGAGATTAGCGATTTATTTGAATTTTCTAAAAAACTTTATTTACAATTGAAAGGTCGTGGAAGTAGGCCAGACTTTATTATTCTAAAAAAGTTGTTAAGATTAGCCAGGATTTCATGCTGTTTTCAGAGATTCACGATTTAATCGAATTTTGTTTGAAATTTAATTTAAAATATAAAGGATGTGGAACTAGGCCAGACTTTATTAGAATAATCTGGTGTATATTTGAGATTTTTCAGTACAATTCTGAAAAAGGTATTAAGATTTGTGAGGATGAAGCTATTTTCAGAGATTAGTGATTTTCTATTATTTTGTTTGAAACTCAATTGAAAAAGTAAAGGCTGTGGAAGTATACCAGACATTGCCAGAATACTCTGGTGTCCGTTTGAGGTTTTATATTCATACAAATATTATAAAGGTCATAATTTTTCCAAATTGTATGGGTAGTTTAAACACGGTCCCTAACGCGACGATATGAATAGTTGCCTGTGCCCCAGTAGGGCTTTATGTCTAACAACGCCCCCGATGAAGAGCCATGTGAAATACTTTGAACCTGCTAAACAAAATACATTTCCTTTGGTAATCATAGCTGGGGTATATTTCCTCAGAATGCGATTACGTGGAGCAAGAATTTTGTTTCGCGTGCGTTACTATATGGTTTGAATTACGAGTTTTAAGTAGTATTAAAACCCGTAATTCAAACCATATAATCTGTGTTAATAGCAGATGTTATTCTCAACACAAAAAGTAGTAGTTCTCGTAATTCAAACCATATAGTAACGAACGCGAAACAAAGTTCACTACTACTTTTTGTGTTGAGAATAACATCTGCTATTAACACAGAACTGACATTCTTCTCTTGAATTCTATAACAAAGAAAGTATAATGTGAGACATTTTCACATTGTGAGACAAGTATTTTGAATTGTAAATGAGCAGCAACAAATGTATGCTTTTAAATCTATGCAACCTTTATAAATAATAAGTATTTTTATTAGTGTTGGGCCGTTATTGGCGTTAACGCGCGTTAACGCGCTGCGACTCTTATCGGCGATAAAAAAAATAAATATCGCCGTTAATCTATTCTCAAAATTGGGTTGGGAGCTGGGTCTATCCCTTGTGTTACCTTCGGGTCATTCTGACCCATCAGTCATTGTGACCCACCGTCGTATTGCGACAAATTTACCTCATACAAAAACAAAGTGAAAGTGAAACTGTTGGGCTGTCTCAGACCCCCCACATTGGAATGGTTAAAAGAAAATTATTTTTATTTGTTTTTGTATTGGGTAAAAAAAACACAACAATGGTTCGTTATGAACCTTTGGGTCATGTGACCCGAAGGCAGCACGAGGGCTATACTACGCAAACTATGATGACTTTCACCTTGATATTTTAGCGCGGATGTATACCTAGCCGAATTGCACTGTATGGGGTGAGAACGAGTCTTCGAACCTGTGTGTATGCCTTGTGTATGAAATTATCACATCAAACGTGACGTGATAACATGGATGCAGCTATGAAGCCGCCTGGTTTACTTCAGGGAAAATGTATTTTTAAGAAGCTTCCCAATGGAAACCTCGACAAGACTAAGGTTGTTTGCACCTTGTGCTATGCGGAATTAGTTTACTGTAGGAGTTCTTCCAGTCTCAAATACCACCTAAACGTAAAGCATCCCTTAGCTAATGCGGAAGATGCCGGGCAACCGAGGCAAGCCCGTCAGCACAGCTCTATCAGCCAAGCTAACTAATCTAATAAACAGTTAATAAACACAAGTACATCTTATTGAACATAATTTATTTTCATCACCAATTATCATAGTAGAACAGCTTTCTCAAGCAGTTTGTGATGCATTTTGGAAACAGGATGCTCCGCCATTTGCAAGCCCACCACCAATTTTTATATAAAATATACAGAAATATCAGTTAGTTATCAAATTAGTTAATAAACGAACCCCTCTACAACCAACGCAAGCACACCCTACAATTTCCCCAGAAATTGTACCCTCTCTAGTTGAACTTGATTTCTTTAAATTTAGAAAATCTCTACTTTGATAGCAATCTAAATAAATGTAGCCTAAGTTAATTATGAATAACTAGGTCCAAAGAGACATTACAATATGTGGATTACATTTACATTATTTCTCTTAAAATGTGCGAGAGGATGGTGGGAGGTTTATCACATACTGTATGCACCAAATCCACCAAGGCCAGCAGGACCCTCAGTTCTATGGCAGACGCTCTGGATAAGAGCGTCGCCATAGAACCTTGAGGGTCCTGCTGGCTTGGTGGATTTGGTGCATACAGTATGTGATAAACCTCCCACCATCCATCCTCCTCCGTTAAAATGTGCGAGAGGATGGTGGGAGGTTTATCACATACTGTATGCACCAAATCCACCAAGGCCAGCAGGACCCTCAGTTCTATGGCAGACGCTCTGGATAAGAGCGTCTGCTAAATGACTACATGTATGGGAGGATGTGAAACTGACAGTGAGAATCTCTTGGACATCATTGTGGAGACCAGCCACACACACACCCTCCACCAGACCATATCCCAAGGCGTGTATCTGTGGAAAGGTTGTGTCTGAAATAGCCTCTATGTAGGTTAAATCAACAAAATGGGGACTTCCATCCACACTGCAATAAACCACCCACATGGCGCCACCTGTTGGTGTTGTGGGTGTGTGCGTAACTGTGTTTGTACTTCTGAAGTTTTTAAGTCTGTGTAGGTACTGTGTTCACGAAGGCACCGTGATTTAGTTGGTGTGGATCTGACAGTCACGGTGTGGAAGGATGAGCTCACATCCCTTGATCTGATTTCTACAGGATCAAAACCGTCGCTGTTTTATGGGAGAAATAAATACGATGTCTGATAAAACAACTTTAGGCTACTCCGCCGCATGCTGCCTGAGGCGAACATCAGCCAAACATCGTAGCAAACAAGCTTGCTATGCAACACGTTTCTCACACGTGAAATAATTACACTTGGAATTTTTAAACAAGCTATCAAAATCTATTTAATGACTATGATACGACGACAACTTATGATTTCATATGTTAGATATCTATATTTCGTCACCGACCGTGTAGTTAAGCTAGCCGTCGTTACGCTGCCGCCTGGCGGTCATGTCTGCTGCTAACCAGAGTGTGAACCTAATCCTGAGTTGATTTAATTCAGACTTTTCAGTTCTAGAACAGCCGATTTCAATTAGTTAAATCAACTCGGACTAGGTCCACTCTCTGAGTTAAGCGCGTGAATGAGGTCTTGGCGTGGGACACAATTGCTGGCCTAGTCAATCCATACATTTGAATGCAGTAGCCTATATTATGGACATACAGTAAATCAACCTACACATGGTTACCCTGCCTCCTAGTGGCCGAGCAGAGAAGCAGGGCTCACCTCTATCTGCAGTGGACAAGGACACACAACCACACAAACATAATTTTAAAGTAGATTTATATATTTTACACAACTCCTTAAATATTTGAATAAAAAAGGCCTCGGTCCTTGTTCATTTCTGGTGATACAGAACCTCCCACTAAGCTAACCCCACAGGCCCTTAACTCTCGCCCTGATACAGAATTAGATATGAAGATGGATGCAGGTCTGGTTGAACCAAGTATGTCAGGTGGGGTAACCAGGGTTGTCATGGGAACCAGAGATCAAACAAACCAGTTTCAGAAATTAAATAAAATCAATAATGGGTGAGGCAGCTGTTAGCAGGCTGGCTGTGAGGCTGAGGTGTGGAGGTGGTGTTGCTGCTGCAGGCTCCGGGAACACAGCCTCAAGTCTGCAGGGTCCTGGTCGGCTCCTCTAGGTCCTGGTTAGCAGCTACAGGGCTCCTGTAGGTCCTGGTCAGCAGCTACAGGGCTCCTGTAGGTCCTGGTCAGCAGCTACAGGGCTCCTCTAGGTCCTGGTTAGCAGCTACAGGGCTCCTCTAGGTCCTGGTCAGCAGCTACAGGGCTCCTGGGAGGAGCAGCTGCAGCAGGACTGCCCCCAATACCAGGAGGCCCCCCAGGACCAGTAGCAGCCACAGCGGGAGGGACCCTGGGGAGAGACCAGGGGTTACTGATGCATGATGTAGAGTAGACCAGCAGAGCTAACCCTAACCCTAACCCAGCAGAGCTGGTGGTCAGTAGAAGGCAGGGCTTGAAAGTGGCACCCGCTAAGCGCCAATGGCGTGTAGATTTTTGGGCTGGCGACTAAATTGTGTCCGATGCTCCGCCATTTGGCGAGTGAAATTGCGGAGTACAGTTCCCGACTTCCACGCCGTCATGATTTAAAAAAAGCTTGCAACGCCAACACCAACAGTTGTGCGTGCATCTAGGTGGCAGAAAACCGGGAAGATAGCCTTTATAACAGCTAGAGAATGACACGGATAATACAAATAGTTAGATTTAAAAAGACAAAAAAGGTAGAGGATGACAGCATTTAAGAGAGAAAGAATTCCCCATTGATTTGTCACATCAGAATTTTGTTTTGGGTCACGAAAGTCTTGACATTTGAGTGAACATGTCGCCCGGTAGACCGCATTAGGCGGCAGCCATGTCTTCACAGCATGTCACAAAGTTCATAATTTTACAGTTTACAGTCAATTCTACACCTAAAAAGTCCAACAGGGCAGCTTTCAAGAGATATGGGAATTCTGCTTTTAGCCAGCTGGTCCGATTATTTTTGTGATTTGTGTAAAACTGGCAATCTGAGTGAAACTGCATCCCCGTTACACTGTTTTGACGTTGTTAGCCTCAGACTCGGGTCGCTCACTGGCAGTGTGCACAATGTTGTATTTCACTCCATTCTACACTATAAACGTCAGGTAGGACCGCCTTTTGTAGATACAAGCCTGCTGAAGATAGCCAGCATCTCAGATTTCTTTAACCGAGCCTGTTTCATTTGTCATTTGCCTGAGAAAGCAACCTCCGTTAGCCAGGCTAGTTTTGCCCGATCACTTGGTCAGGCTATTTAAAGGTATCGGGGTCAAGTGACTTTTGTTCATGGACAAATGAAACGTAAATGTACGTGTTCAAAAAGTTAATGTCAAGCCCTGAAATCCAGTGGCCAGAGATATATGATGACCTGATCGACACGAGTAGTAGGCCCCTGAAACCCCCTGAATTAATACATTATTTCAAAAAGTAAAATTGTTTGATTTTGTTTAATCCATTCTGATAGTGATTTACAATTATATTAAAATCATAGGTAAAGGTTGTTTATGTCAAACTATTTCAGAGTACGTCTGAAATGCCAGGTTTAATTTTGGCCGGTAAAAAATATTATTGGCTGGTAACTTTTTTCATCGGTAGCAGGTGTACAAGGTGTTGGGGCTGCAGGGCACCAGAACTCACATCTGCTGCGGACAGTGTGCATCTGGCAGCGACTGTCCACCGCCACACTCAACATGGCGGCCTCGTGGTTGCCTCGCATCAGCTGGCCTTGAGCAGAGTCAGGCAGGAAGCACACATCTGTCACCACAATGCCATGAGACTCCTTCACGTAGTACAGCTTCTGCTCACACACACACACACACACACACACTTAATGGCAGCATAGGTACGTTTTGCAAAATCCAAACGCATGACCACTGTCGGGAGGTAGACAGACAGCCGTCCAATCATTAGTTCCGGCCCTTAATGATCGGTCATGTTTACTACAGTCGTGTGACGCCCATGGATATCGGATTACCTGCCTTTACAACCAATGTGGGATGGGTTTTGTTTTTTGAATGTGTGTGTGCGCACACCTGGAGTGAGAAGGCAATATAGACAGCCACGGATCCTGTCACAGTCCCCAGCCCTAAGTATGTTCCAGAGTCACTGTGAAGGTAACACAGCACCAACAACACTTAGGTTTAAAACACATCACATACACCGCAGATAAACAGACTCATCCCACTTCTCTGAGACAGTGCCCTAAATAGAACCCCCCCGCTCCCTCCTCCCCCCCCCCCACCTCACCTGACGGCCAGACAGGATATGACCTCGGTGCCGCAGGGGGCCACTAGCATGGGCAGGAAGTTGGATGCATCCCACTTGGTGAGGTAGCACGGTGGGGGCTTCCTGTCTCGCTTGTGAGGGATCTGGACGGTGTACAGCCTCCGGGCTTCCTCCTGGTCATCCACCCGGCCGAACCTGCACCACAACACCACCATCACAACACCACCATCACAACACCACCATCACAACACCACCATCACAACACCACCATCACAAAACCACCATCACAACACCACCATCACAACACCACCACCACAACACCACCACCACAACACCACCACCACAACACCACCATCACAACACCACCATCACAACACCACCATCACAACACCACCACCACAACACCACCACCACAACACCACCACCACAACACCACCATCACAACACCACCATCACAACACCACCACCACAACACCACCATCACAACACCACCATCACAACACCACCACCACAACACCACCATCACAACACCACCATCACAACACCACCATCACAACACCACCATCACAACACCACCACCACAACACCACCATCACAACACCACCATCACAACACCACCACCACAACACCACCATCACAACACCACCACCACAACAACACCACCATCACAACACCACCATCACAACACCACCATCACAACACCACCACCACAACACCACCATCACAACACCACCATCACAACACCACCATCACAACACCACCACCACAACACCACCATCACAACACCACCATCACAACACCACCATCACAACACCACCATCACAACACCACCATCACAACACCACCACCACAACACCACCATCACAACACCACCATCACAACACCACCATCACAACACCACCATCACAACACCACCATCACAACACCACCATCAAAACACCACCATCACAACACCACCATCACAACACCACCATCACAACACCACCATCACAACACCACCATCACAACACCACCATCACAACACCACCATCACAAAACCACCATCACAACACCACCATCACAACACCACCATCACAACACCACCATCACAACACCACCATCACAACACCACCATCAAAACACCACCATCAAAACACCACCATCAAAACACCACCATCACAACACCACCATCACAACACCACCATCACAAAACCACCATCAAAACACCACCATCAAAACACCACCATCACAAAACCACCATCAAAACACCACCATCAAAACACCACCATCACAACACCACCATCACAACACCACCATCAAAACACCACCATCACAACACCACCATCACAAAACCACCATCACAAAACCACCATCAAAACACCACCATCAAAACACCACCATCACAACACCACCATCAAAACACCACCATCACAACACCACCATCACAACACCACCATCACAAAACCACCATCACAACACCACCATCACATCACAACACCACCATCACAACACCACCATCACAAAACCACCATCACAACACCACCATCACAACACCACCATCACAAAACCACCATCACAAAACCACCATCACAAAACCACCATCAAAACACCACCATCAAAACACCACCATCACAACACCACCATCACAACACCACCATCACAACACCACCATCACAACACCACCATCACAACACCACCATCACAAAACCACCATCACAACACCACCATCACATCACAACACCACCATCACAACACCACCATCACAAAACCACCATCACAACACCACCATCACAACACCACCATCACAAAACCACCATCACAACACCACCATCACAACACCACCATCACAACACCACCATCAAAACACCACCATCAAAACACCACCATCACAACAACAGGTAATCAGGGGGCTGTTCCATAAAGCTAGTTTACCAATTAAGCCAGGCTTATGTCAAAGGCCTGCAGGCCTGGTATCTGTAGGGCTGTATGAGGGTACCTGCAGGCCTGGTATCTGTAGGGCTGTATGAGGGTACCTGCAGGCCTGGTATCTGTAGGGCTGTATGAGGGTACCTGCAGGCCTGGTATCTGTAGGGCTGTATGAGGGTACCTGCAGGCCTGGTATCTGTAGGGCTGTATGAGGGTACCTGCAGGCCTGGTATCTGTGGGGCTGTATGAGGGTACCTGCAGGCCTGGTATCTGTAGGGCTGTATGAGGGTACCTGCAGGCCTGGTATCTGTAGGTCCTCTCTGCCACCTGAGGCAGAGCTCTGCTCCAGTCTAGGCTCATGTTTAGCTGTGTTCCACACCACAGGCTGCAGGCCAGGTCTCTGCCCACCGTCACCAGGTGCTGGAACACACACATATGCATGCATATCACACACAATAAAATCCCACTGGCTACTTTAGAATATTTTAATGAAAGGCTTCTGCAATTTTACCTTCACTAATGTCCTACCAGGTTATCTTCACTACTGTCCTACCAGGTTATCTTCACTAATGTCCTACTTTGTTGTCTTCACTAATGTCCTACCAGGTTATCTTCACTACTGTCCTACTTTGTTGTCTTCACTACTGTCCTACCAGGTTATCTTCACTAATGTCCTACTTTGTTGTCTTCACTAATGTCCTACCAGGTTCTCTTCACTAATGTCCTACCTTGTTGTCTTCACTAATGTCCAAGTCTTCTACCTCCCCCTCGTGGGCTTTGAAGTCATACTTCTCCTTCAGTGATGGATACTGCAGGAAGTACAGTCAGACAACAGTTTAACAAGAGATACTACTGTAGTACAGTCTTGTACCTGTCCCCCCGCCCCTCCCTGCTCCCCCCACCCCGCCCCTCCCTGCTCCCCCCACCCCGCCCCTCCCTCCCGCTCCCCCCCAGCTGACCTCCCAGACTCGTATATGCCCGTCCGTGCCCCCGACCAGCAGCAGACTGAGGTCTGGGCTGAACCTGACCACCTTCTGGAGGGGGTCCTGGGGGTTGAGATCAGACTGCACCTCCCCCACCCCCTCCACGAAGATCTGGGGCGTGTCCTCCTTGGTGTCCCCCCCCGCGGCCCCCGAGGCCCCCTCTCTGGCCCCCCGCCCTGCTCTCCTCCTGGTGCCACCCTGCTCGCTGCTGCCCCCTGATGGACACATGGGAAACCACAGAAACATGTCAGCATTCTGAGCACTATTCAGACCTTCTTAGAGACCCTGCTGGACTGCTGTTAGAAGAGCCCCTGCTGGGCTGCCGCCCCTCTTTACCCTCTGTGGCTGCAGCCTTGCGTCCCTCCTTCTCCTCCTTGCGTCTGAACCGCATGAGGCAGCAGCTCCCGTCCTGCCCGGCGGCGATGACGTCGCCCCCCAGGGCCATGTTCATGGTGGCCCGCGTCTCTGTGTCGTGGGTGTGGAGCAGCGTGGCAGTGAACTGGCCCCCTGACATCCCCAAACCCAGGAAGTGCTGCAACAACAACAACTGGGTGATTCTTATCCCTCCATAGGAGAATGAACAATCAGGGCATAAAGAATGTGTTCATTTAACATATCTTGATCTGATGCTCCACAACAGAGCTCTATCCGTCCCAACAGAGCTATCAGATCAGAGCAACATAAAGGGCTCTTTATTACCAGAGCGTTCTTTATCCCCGTCTTCGAGGCACCTCCGCCGCCCGCCGTGATTACCAACCCCGTTTTAGGATCTACTTTGACGGTATAGAGGGGGAAGGGGGCTCGGTACAAGTCTGGTACCTTCCGTCTACCCATGACTCAACGTTTGGTAGCTCTCTCTCCAATTCTAACTGCACTGTAGAAATAGGACCCACAAGACAAAACACAGACATTGACTTCACAGAAACAAATGAAGACCTAGCAATTAACATGATTCAGAACTGTAAGTGGAAGTTTGTCAATCGACGTCGGTGCGGATACAGCGTACGCTGACATGTCCATTATTAGCAGTGAGTAAACAAGGTATAAAGGAGCTAAATTGCTAGCTACGGCTGGCTAGCTTTATTAGCTAAATAACGGGGTGATTCTACAATTGTTTTGTCGTGAAAACTGGGTGTACAGAAGCTTGCAGTATTCTCATGAAACAACTATTATGCACGCTATAAGACAACTGCAGAAACAGAACTGAGATCCACTGCCCTGCCGTGTTGGAGCCCAGCTGGCTCAGTTACACCAAAGCGCATAGGCACTACAGCCCTACAGATGATCAGCTGTACTAACGTTAGCTATGTGCTTCTCTAGCTTCCTACTGCTAGCAGCCGTATCCGCGTTTTAGGTGGCAAGCTTGCTAGCCATGAGTTACCTGTAGGAATTGCTCCGTTTTTTCTTCTGTTGTAGTTTTGTTAGCTACTTAGCTAATAACATTATGAACTGTTAATGTATGCACACAATTAAAGTAGCAGAAACCCAAGTGTCAAAGCTACCTGACGTTACTTCCTTCCCCAGGCTACACGTCAGCTGCACACGCGTCAGCTCAACGTCATTACGTCACTCCGTCAAAAAAGGCGCGTTCGACATTGACTGCGGCTGCATGAAACGACCGGCGAGAGTTGCCGCTTGCAGTCGGGGAGGAGTTAAAAACGCCTCCTTAAAGTCGGACATTCCTGCTTCTCGTGGTTTGCTGCGTTAACGTCGTCATGAACTCAATCTCCTCAACTCAATTAAACGTAGTCTTTCCGTTATTGAAGAGGCGGACAAAAACCCTTTCTTCAACAAATATTTAATAAATTAAACAGTTTGGTCCGGATTTGAGCATTGGCGAAACTGAAGGTGTCAGAATAAAGCCAAAACACGCGTCGTTGTTAGTATGGCCAATCATGAAATAGCTGTGTCGTCATTAGAACCCGTGCAGTTGCTCTCTCGGCTACACAGCCGGCAGTTCTCGAATCGATCTCAAGGTAGCCTACTTTGACAGTGACCGAGCCTTGGCGCCGTCTCAAGTCGGACAAAAAGTCTAACCAGAATTCACATGTCGAACATGACCTGACTTCATGCAGCGCTGCAGCCGGCTGCAGGCGGCTGCCTTGAAACAGTGAATTCTGGTTAGACTTTTTGTCCGACTTGAGACGGCGCCGAGGCTAGGTCACTGTGACGTAGCCATCAAAGTACCGTGAGATCGATTCGAGAACTGCCGGCTGTGTAGCCGAGCGCATTTTCTCAAGAGCAACTGCACGGGTTCAAATGACGACACAGCTATTTCATGATTGGCCAGACTCACACACGACAACTTTGACGTGTGTTTTGTAATTATTCTGACACCTTCAGTTTCGCCAACGCTAAAATCCGGACCAAACTGTTTAATTGAATTAAAAATGTGTTGAAGAAAGGGTTTTAGTCCGCCTCTTCACTAACGGAAAGACTAAGTTTAATTATAAATAAAGTAAAGTAAGCAAACAGCGCTTGATCGGCCATGACTGACGTCAACGCAGCAAACCACGAGAAGCTGGAATGTCCGACTTTACAGAGCCGTTTTCAACTCCTCCCCGACTGCAAGCGGCTACTCTCACCGGTCGTTTCATGCAGCCGCAGTCCATGTCGAACGCACCTAATATCACGGTCCTTTTCCTATACTTTTCAATTGTTTATCCTAAGTCAAATCTCGTGTGATTCTGTTTTATAAGGATTTTACTTTTTATCCCCCTAATTTTTCAAGGATAAGCAACACGTCTGGGTGCATCACAATTGAAAACAAATGGGAGCATTAAAAATACATTATCATTGTTGTCCTCGAAATTCAATATCCACAGTAGCAAAGACTAGCATGGTGTGGATTGGTCACGTCAATAGGTTCGACTTCATGCAGAGCCGGCGGCGCCGACAGCCGCCTGCAGCTGGCTGACTTGAAGCAGTGAATGCTATTGGCTGCTTCAAGTCAGGGGGCTGTCGTCACCGCCGGCACTGCATGAAGTCGAATACACCTAATGTTTTTAACACAAATAAAATAAACGATTTGCTCTCGGAAACACTTTAGGATGAGTCTGTAATCATAAATTGCACATCAGATCAACAGCCACACATCATTTACCACGTTTATTGTAAAATAAATTCAAGAACATAATCAGTGACATTTTTTATTATTATTTATTCATCTGCTGTCCAGATGTTAAATGACGTGTCTTAATCCTACTGTAAGTCGCTCTGGATAAGAGTGTCTGCTAAATGACTAAAATGTAATCCATCCCATAATCTCAATCTTTTGATTGAGCTCATTATCCTCTCTCCTTATGTAACTCTGTAAGCAAATAATGAACATGTTGGCTGGTCTCTCTTTTCTCGACAGGACTAATGTAATCATGAACAATGACTGCTGGAGTGTCACCTGTAGCTCTTTTGGTGTGACTCTGGGCCACAAATCCTCTGGATCATCGCTTCCAAGGCGACATGAACACTGCCATGGCCTTTGGTTCGCAGGCTTTCATGATGGAATTACACATCAAAGGAGGACAAACTGTGTGTGTGTGAGTGTGTGTTGTTCGTATATGTGTGTGTGTGTGTGTGTGTATGAGCGTGTGGTGAGTGTGTGTGTATGAAAATGGGAAAACCATGTGAGCACATTAGCCTCAAAGGATGGACTCATCTGATTGCTGGGGAGGAGAGAGGAGGGGATTTAATTGGTTGATTGAGGCCACAGAACCCTACAAGCTAGGTGTTGATAAATTATTTCCTGACGTCTGGATATTGATCAGAGAATCAATATAGGGTGTCAGTGGAAGGATCTATACAGACCTCATGGCAGCGTCAATGACAGCCGGTGTCAGACGGGTCCAGTCCGCTAGTGATTACAGTACTGCTGCCACACTGACCTGGTCCAGCCCGCTAGTGATTACAGTACCGCCCCCACACTGACCTGGTCAACTGGTCTCTCTTTGTTTCTCTCTCTGTCTTTCTGTCTGTCTCTCTCTCTCTTTGTTTCTCTCTTTGTCTCTCTGTCTGTGTCTCTCTCTCTGTCTCTCTCTCTCTCATTTTGTGAGCCAGATAAAGTCTGATATTGCTGGCTGATAAAGGCTGCCCTTGCCCATGGCAATTCGGATCAATATTTGAACAAGTCTAGGCTATAAATATGTTTTAATACTTTTATACAATTTGTTATGATTTGCGAAAAGTCCTATTCATACGCCAATATTTTGCTCAGCAAAATTTTTAAATGCAGGCTACTTTGCTAAATGTCTATCTCAGATCTCCAAGTTTGTTTCTTCTTTAGGTGACAGAGCTCTCGGTTGTGCATGGGGGCGGGCTTAACGGGCGGAGAAAGTGTCATAGTAGCCAGTCAGAGAGCAGTGTTGTTCCGCGTTTTCTACGGAAGGCTGTTGAAGATCAAGGCAGTATTCGGCGTTACAGCCACTAAATGTGTCGACGAGGCTTGTACAGGGTTTTATATGATACCAAGATGCCGGCCGGGTGCTGATTTCATGATCGAAAGAGACATTAATCCCCACTGAGACGACAACTATCTAAAGGGGACCTAAAGTGTCCGGTTTTTCATGGCTCGGTAAGCGGATGCAACAATATGCCGATGATTTTCACAGCATCTGGCACTAACCCTCGGCTCAGAGTGCGTATCGTTAGAGAGGAAGCTCACAGATCCCAAACATCTAGTCATCGGAAGATGACAGACTGAAAGATCACGTTTCTTTGGCTATTTTTGTCAGTCGTGTGAAATTAACAACATGTGTGAAATGGAGCCTTTTTCGCCAGTCGATCGGGTTTGGTGGATATATCAAACCAAGCCTTCATATTCATCTTAAACTGAAATTTAGCAAAACCGATTTTACACCGAGGCCTATGTTTAAATTGACTCTTATCGTTATGTCAAGCATTTAAAATTGTCTTTACATTCATACTCGGGGCGAGAACACACCAGCCCTGTGCAATTTAAATGGAGAATTCCGTTTGGATGTTATTTTAGAAATCAATTTTCTTGTTCAGTACAGTGTTGTTTAGAGCGCAACATGTAGCCTGTTTCCTGGACGCGCTCTATGAAATGAGCAACACTCCAGCGTAGAGCTCCGGGGATATTATCCTCTTAAAACACAGACGCTATCTACTCATTTTTTATGAACTACATGCCGTCTTTTCATATGGACAGTCAAACCCCAGCCTAGGCTACATGTCGGTATTTGGGTTCGTTTTTTCCTTTTCCGCTGGGCATCAAGAAGTTGGACTATTGGGACCGGAGCTGCGTGAGAGACCGCAGCCGCGTGAGAGATTGTACTATATGTAGTTTTGAAGGTTGAATGGAAGGGGCTTTGCCCACTACCGTGCCCCTTCTGCATTCCACCTTCCCGGTGTTTTTCTTATGTTACTTTTCGCCATGGAAACCCCGCGTGAACGATGGCGCCGACTCCAGTGGACCGAGAACAGAGATAGGAAATAAACACCAAGGTTTTTTTTAAAGGAAACAAGGACATTTATGTGGCACATGTGAGCTCAATTCAGGGACTATGTTGGCATTACTGCCCTTATACCTGGACTGGTGCTTCTGAAGGAATCGCATCAGCCGCCATTTGTACCCTGAGTACTTTATGGACACATTTGTACCCTGAGTACTTTATGGACACATTTGTACCCTGAGTACTTGATAGACACTGTGAAGGGAGGTGTTAGGGTTAGAAGTGTTTGGAAGCTTATGTGTGTTCTGTTCCTCCAGGAGAGGCCTCGTCCTGGCCCAGAACCAAAATGACCAGTCACACAAAACCAGCATGTAGGAGTGACTGGTCAACACACAACAGGGCCTGACTGTCAGCACGGTTACAGTTAGGGTGAGCCTCTGACAAATAAACAGAACAGGGGGATGTTACAAAACAGGCTCTGAAGGTGATTTTGCTCCTCCATCATAAGGTCACCCTAAACAGAGTTGTTGTTGTTTACAAGCCGCAGGTTTGTGTTCACCATGCCTCGCAACCGGGCCTTCTCAGAGCCGGAGTACTCAGCAGAGTACTCTGCCGACTGCTCGGTGACGCTGCCGTCCGACCCGGGCCAGGCGGTGGGCCGGACGCACGAGGTAACGGTCCGTAGTTCTGGCTGCTGCCTCTGCCTGCCTCGCTTTATGCGCCTCACCTTTGCCCCTGAGTCTCTGGAGAACCTGTACCAGACATACTTCCGGCGTCAGCGCCACGAGACCCTGCTGGTGCTGGTGGTGTTCGCCGCGCTCTTCGACTGCTACATCATCGTGATGTGTGCCGTGGTGTACACCGGCGACAAGATGGCGTCAGTGGCGGTGGCGTCAGTGGGGCTGGCGTCCGACATCCTGCTTTACGTGCTGTGTCGCTTTGGCCTGCTGCCAGGCCGTGTGACGCGCAGGGTGGTGCCCTATGCCCTGTG
Source organism: Osmerus mordax (assembly GCF_038355195.1). Classification (NCBI taxonomy): domain Eukaryota; kingdom Metazoa; phylum Chordata; class Actinopteri; order Osmeriformes; family Osmeridae; genus Osmerus; species Osmerus mordax. Next base: position 21,533,411 of record NC_090055.1, on the reverse strand, counting down.
GGTGCTGATTGCTGCGCAGGTGTTTTGCTACCTGGGACTGAACTACAGCCGCTGCCACCAGGCCAGCGACACGGTGGGCTGGCAGGCCTTCTTCAGCTTCTCCTGCTTCCTCACACTGCCACTCAGACTCACACCCATCGTGCTGATCACTGCCGTGACCTGCAGCATTCACACCCTGGTGCTGGGGGTCACCATCGCACAGCAGCAGCAGGATCACATCCAGGAGGGGGCGCTGGGGAGACAGGTGAGGAGGCGGAGAGGGGAGACAGTGGAGACAGTGGAGACAGGTGAGGAGGGGAGACAGGTGAGGAGGGGGAGGGGAGACAGGTGGGGAGGGGAGACAGGTGAGGAGGGGGAAGGGAGGGAGACAGGTGGGGAGGGGAGACGGGTGAGGAAGGGAGACAGGTGGGGAGGGGAGACAGGTGAGGAGGGGGAAGGGAGGGGAGACAGGTGGGGAGGGGGAAGGGAGGGGAGACGGGTGGGGAGGGGAGACGGGTGAGGAAGGGAGACGGTTGAGGAAGGGAGACGGTTGAGGAAGGGAGACGGGTGAGGAAGGGAGACGGGTGGGGAGGGGGAGGGGAGACGGGTGAGGAGGGGAGACGGGTGAGGAGGGAAGATGGGGGAGTAGTTCCTGGTGAGTTAGGGTTAGTTTCTCACCTGGTGAGTTACACCTATGGGAGCCAAAGGAGAACAGGTGCAGCATGCTAGCTCTTCCTTGTTTACTGATTTAGAGGAAGTAAATCACATGACCGTTCATTAACATGTCATAACTAGCCATCCAGGAAGTGTGGGCTGATTTCCCATAGCAGCTGTGCTGATCACATGGAGGTGTGGCTGAGCGCGTGCTCTGCCCCTGCTGCAGTCTCAGCCATGAAATAACCATATTGATCCTGCTGCATGTCTGTATTTATGAAATGTTTTGATAGCAGAGCGGAAAACAGAGCAAAGGTTTGGAGTTTCCTGACCCAAACAGGCCTCTTAGATGTTGTCAGAGTTACTGCTCTCTACCTCCCTGTCCTCCGCTCTCCATGTTCTCTTGTTTCTCTATCATAATGGCACATTATCGTCTGACCAGGACACTATAGCTGCCACGCCAGGACACTATAGCTGCCAGGCCAGGACACTATAGCTGCCAGGCCAGGACACTATAGCTGCCAGGCCAGGACACTATAGCTGCCAGGCCAGGACACTATAGCTGCCAGGCCAGGACACTATAGCTGCCAGGCCAGGACACTATAGCTGCCAGGTCAGGACACTATAGCTGCCAGGCCAGGACACTATAGCTGCCAGGCCAGGACACTATAGCTGCCAGGCCAGGACACTATAGCTGCCAGGTCAGGACACTATAGCTGCCAGGCCAGGACACTATAGCTGCCAGGCCAGGACACTATAGCTGCCAGGCCAGGACACTCTAGCTGCCAGGTCAGGACACTATAGCTGCCAGGCCAGGACACTATAGCTGCCAGGCCAGGACACTCTAGCTGCCAGGTCAGGACACTATAGCTGCCAGGCCAGGACACTATAGCTGCCAGGCCAGGACACTATAGCTGCCAGGCCAGGACACTATAGCTGCCAGGCCAGGACACTATTGCTGCCAGGCCAGGACACTATAGCTGCCAGGCCAGGACACTCTAGCTGCCAGGCCAGGACACTCTAGCTGCCAGGCCAGGACACTATAGCTGCCAGGTCAGGACACTATAGCTGCCAGGCCAGGACACTATAGCTGCCAGGCCAGGACACTATAGCTGCCAGGCCAGAACACTATTGCTGCCAGGCCAGGACACTATAGCTGCCAGGCCAGGACACTATAGCTGCCAGGCCAGGACACTCTAGCTGCCAGGCCAGGACACTCTAGCTGCCAGGCCAGGACACTATAGCTGCCAGGTCAGGACACTATAGCTGCCAGGTCAGGACACTATAGCTGCCAGGCCAGGACACTATAGCTGCCAGGCCAGGACACTATAGCTGCCAGGCCAGAACACTATTGCTGCCAGGCCAGGACACTATAGCTGCCAGGCCAGGACACTCTAGCTGCCAGGCCAGGACACTCTAGCTGCCAGGCCAAGACACTATAGCTGCCAGGCCAGGACACTAGCTTCCAGGCCAGGGGACTATAGCTGCCAGGCCAAGACACTATAGCTGCCAGGCCAGGACACTATAGCTGCCAGGCCAGGACACTAGCTTCCAGGCCAGGGGACTATAGCTGCCAGGCCAGGACACTATAGCTGCCAGGCCACTATAGCTGCCAGGCCAGGACACTATAGCTGCTAGGCCAGGACACTATAGCTGCCAGGCCAGGACACTATAGCTGCCAGGCCAGGACACTATTGCTGCCAGGCCAGGACACTATAGCTGCCAGGCCAGGACACTCTAGCTGCCAGGCCAGGACACTATAGCTGCCAGGTCAGGACACTATAGCTGCCAGGCCAGGACACTATAGCTGCCAGGCCAGGACACTAGCTTCCAGGCCAGGACACTATAGCTGCCAGGCCAGGACACTATTGCTGCCAGGCCAGGACACTATAGCTGCCAGGCCAGGACACTAGCTTCCAGGCCAGGACACTATAGCTGCCAGGCCAGGACACTATAGCTGCCAGGCCAAGACACTATAGCTGCCAGGCCAGGACACTCTAGCTGCCAGGCCAGGACACTCTAGCTGCCAGGCCAGGACACTATAGCTGCCAGGCCAAGACACTATAGCTGCCAGGCCAGGACACTAGCTGCCAGGCCAGGACACTCTAGCTGCCAGGCCAGGACACTATAGCTGCCAGGCCAGGACACTATAGCTGCCAGGCCAGGACACTAGCTGCCAGGCCAAGACACTATAGCTGCCAGGCCAGGACACTATAGCTGCCAGGCCAGGACACTAGCTTCCAGGCCAGGGGACTATAGCTGCCAGGCCAGGACACTATAGCTGCCAGGTCAGGACACTATAGCTGCCAGGCCAGGACACTATAGCTGCCAGGCCAAGACACTATAGCTGCCAGGCCAGGACACTAGCTGCCAGGCCAGGACACTCTAGCTGCCAGGCCAGGACACTCTAGCTGCCAGGCCAGGACACTATAGCTGCCAGGCCAGGACACTATAGCTGCCAGGCCAGGACACTAGCTGCCAGGCCAAGACACTATAGCTGCCAGGCCAGGACACTATAGCTGCCAGGCCAGGACACTAGCTTCCAGGCCAGGGGACTATAGCTGCCAGGCCAGGACACTATAGCTGCCAGGCCAGGACACTAGCTGCCAGGCCAAGACACTATAGCTGCCAGGCCAGGACACTATAGCTGCCAGGCCAGGACACTAGCTTCCAGGCCAGGGGACTATAGCTGCCAGGCCAGGACACTATAGCTGCCAGGCCAGGGGACCACAGGACCCTGCCTCAGCCCCCCCATGACATGAGTGAGTGTGTACGTGTGTATATATATGTGTGTGTACGTGTTTATATGTGTGTGTGTGTGTTCTGAACAGCTCCTGGCTAACCTGGTGATCTACATGTGCTCCATCACTGTGGGAGTCATGTCTTACTACATGGCCGACCGCAAGCACCGCAAGGCCTTCCTGGAGGCGCGCCAATCCCTGGAGGTAAAGCTCAACCTGGAGGAGCAGAGTCAGCAGCAGGTGAGAGACGGGGGGGGGGGGAATGGGGGGCAGGGATGGAGGGAGGGAAGGGTGGAGGGAGGGAGGGAAGGAGGGAACGAAAGGTGGAGGGAGGAAAGGAAAGGTGGAGGGAGGGAAGGAAAGGTGGAGGGAGGGAGGGAGGGAAGAGTGGAAGGAGGGAGGGGGGGAGGGAAGGAAGGAAGGAGGGAAGGAAGGAAGGAAAGGTGGAGGGAAGGGTGGAGGGAGGGAGGGATGGAGGGAGGGTGGAGGGAGGGAGGGAAGGAGGGAAGGAAAGGTGGAGGGAGGGAAGGGTGGAGGGAGGGAGGGAAGGAAGGGGGGAGGGAAGGGTGGAGGGATGGAGGGAGGGATGGAGGGAGGGACGGACTGAGACGGGAAGTACTGGAAGGTCATAATGTGGCTTGTAAAGAGAGAGGAGAAGAAAGGGATAGGCAGCAGTGTGTGTGTGGTAGTCAGGAATGTGTGTGGTAGGTAGCAGTGTGTGTGTGTGTGTGTGTGTGTGTGGTAGGCAGAAGTGTGTGTGGGGTAGTCAGGAATGTGTGTGGTAGGCAGCAGTGTGTGTGTGGTAGGCAGCAGTGTGTGTGTGTGGGGTAGTCAGGAATGTGTGTGGTAGGCAGCAGTGTGTGTGTGGTAGGCAGCAGTGTGTGGTAGGCAGCAGTGTGTGTGTGTGTGTGGTCGGCAGCAGTGTGTGTGGTAGGCAGCAGTGTGTGGTAGGCAGCAGTGTGTGTGTGTGTGTGTGTGGTAGGCAGCAGTGTGTGTGTGTGTGTGTGTGGTAGGCAGCAGTGTGTGTGTGGTAGGCAGCAGTGTGTGTGTGTGTGTGTGGTTGGCAGCAGTGTGTGGTAGGCAGCAGTGTGTGGTAGGCAGCAGTGTGTGTGTGTGTGTGGTCGGCAGCAGTGTGTGTGGTAGGCAGCAGTGTGTGGTAGGCAGCAGTGTGTGTGTGTGTGTGGTAGGCAGCAGTGTGTGTGTGTGTGTGTGTGGTAGGCAGCAGTGTGTGTGTGGTAGGCAGCAGTGTGTGTGTGTGTGTGTGTGGTAGGCAGCAGTGTGTGTGTGTGTGTGTGTGGTAGGCAGCAGTGTGTGTGTGTGTGTGGTAGGCAGCAGTGTGTGTGTGTGTGGTAGGCAGCAGTGTGTGTGTGTGTGTGGTAGGCAGCAGTGTGTGTGTGTGTGTGGTAGGCAGCAGTGTGTGTGACTGTGTGTGTCACACACTAATTTAAATATTATACAAGGCCAGAATTCCACACCGACACCAAAAAATGCCATCTGGACCAATTACAAATTCCAGTAACTGTAATATTGCATGGCTGCTTAATCTGTAACACGTAATGATTTAGTGTTCACTCAACTGAAAAAGTGTGATCCTTGTGGCAAAAATCCTCTCAGATCGTCTCCTCGGCCTGTCTTAATTTTGCTCGGATTACTGCTGTCATTTCACCAGGAGGCATATGCGAGGGAACCCGCGTACATCCAGGTTTACACCTGCTTTTAAGATGCACAGTATTTTCTCCGCAAAATAGAGGCACACTTTTACGTGCGTTTTTTGTACATACCGCTAGGGGTGCAGAGGGTGCTGCAGCAGCCCCTGACAGCACAATAATTTAAAATAATATGACTTAAAAATCCACCACCCTGGCACAGCGCCGTAGTAGCGGACTGGCCATCAGGAGCACCGGGAGAAGAATAACGATGGAGAACCAGGCTAAGAAACATAAGGGTGGGACTGAAAACATTGAGACAAAAAGACATCACCTTCACTAGACAAGGTTTTACCAATTGAAAAACTGCTGTTTATTTTACATAAAGCTCAACTATTTTGCGCTCAAATAAAGGCCAAAAATGTTTAGCTCGCATTAATGATAGAACTCCCAAACTAGCATCACATCAAACACAGACTGTGCATGCATTAGCAGGGCAGCTGTGGTGGCGTATACGGGGACCAGTTCTGGTGGGCATGTCTGGATCAAAGTCCATGGACAATTTTTTACTCCCAGTCCATCCCTGCCGCCCCGCAACATTAAGCCCCCGCACCCCACTGATAAAATATGTTCCCGTGGCTATTCTGCGGAATACATAATTAGGCGCACTTTACGCATCCCCTCCCATCTCTTTATGGGAAACTCCCACTTTCCTCTTGACCCTCCCGTGAATGCATATGCATGACACGGAAAAGCGCAGTTTGCCATTTTCAGTTCCCGCGACAGGCAGTCTGCGCTTTTACCTCAGTGCTCAAGTTTCAACATACCTCACCATGCTTTTATGTGCAAATTGTGAAACAAATACGCCTGAAGTGGGCGCAAAAGCGTTAGTACATGAGGCCCACAGAGAGAGAGAGAGAGAGACACACAGACGGAGACAGAGAGAGAGACAGAGAGAGAGACAGAGAGAGAGACAGAGAGAGAGACAGAGAGAGAGACAGAGAGTGAGACAGAGAGAGAGACAGAGAGAGAGACAGAGAGAGAGACAGAGAGAGAGACAGAGAGAGAGACTGAGAGAGAGACTGAGAGAGAGACTGAGAGAGAGACTGAGAGAGACAGAGAGACTGATAAGACCATGAGGGGAGGAAGTCCCAGAATACTAATAGAGAAGCAGAGGCTTCTGGGAGAAGAGGGCATCTGGCCAATCAAGAAGCCTCCGGTTGCTGCAGGTTACCATGGTGACCAGTCTCCTGAGACGATGTCAGCTGTAATCAAAGTGCTGACTCGCTCATCCAGTTCTCTCTGTCATTCTCTCTCTGTCTCTCTCATTCTGTCTCCGTCTCTCATTCTCTGTATCTTTCATTCTCCCTCCCTCTCACTCATTCTCTCTCTCTCTGTCTCTCTCACTGTTGTGTTTAACCTCTTCTCACTGGGAGTGTGTGTGAGGGTGATACACAGTCATGTGTCTTCATCAGCATGCGTCAGAGTGTGTGTGTACGTGTATCTGTGTGTGTGGCGTGTGTATGTAGTGTGTGTTGTGTGTATGTTGGTGTGGTGTGTGTATGTGGTGTGTGTATTTAAGCCTTTGTTTGCTTGACACGTTCAAGTTCATATTGCTGGTGTTTAATCACTTAGATTCAGGCTCTGTAGCTTGGCCTGGGTGGAGGTAGTTTGAGGCAGGCTCTGTAGCTAGGCCTGGGTGGAAGCAGTTTGAGGCAGGCTCTGTAGCTAGGCCTGGGTGGAAGCAGTTTGAGGCATGCTCTGTAGCTAGGCCTGGGTTGAGGCAGTTTGAGGCAGGCTCTGTAGCTAGGCCTGGGTGGAAGCAGTTTGAGGCAGGCTCTGTAGCTAGGCCTGGGTGGAAGCAGTTTGAGGCAGGCTCTGTAGCTTGGCCTGGGTGGAAGCAGTTTGAGGCAGGCTCTGAAGCTAGGCCTGGGTGGAAGCAGTTTGAGGCAGGCTCTGTAGCTAGGCCTGGGTGGAAGCAGTTTGAGGCAGGCTCTGTAGCTAGGCCTGGGTGGAAGCAGTTTGAGGCAGGCTCTGAAGCTTGGCCTGGGTGGAAGAAGTTTGAGGCATGCTCTGTAGCTAGGCCTGGGTGGAAGCAGTTTGAGGCAGGCTCTGTAGCTAGGCCTGGGTTGAGGCAGTTTGAGGCAGGCTCTGTAGCTAGGCCTGGGTGGAAGCAGTTTGAGGCAGGCTCTGAAGCTTGGCCTGGGTGGAAGCAGTTTGAGGCATGCTCTGTAGCTAGGCCTGAGTGCAAATATCTGTTTTGATTGTGTGTGTCGTTTTTAAGCCTGGATCCATTTATCCTACTCCCCCCTCCCCCCAGGAGCGCCTGCTTTTGTCCATCCTGCCGAAGCACATCGCAGACGAGATGCTGCAGGACATGAAGAAGGAGGCCAGTCAGAAGGAGATGCAGCAGTTCAACACCATGTACATGTACCGCCACCAGAATGTCAGGTAGTGGGGGGCACCAGGTGGGGGGCACCAGGTGGGGGGCACCAGGTGGGGGCACCAGGTGGGGGGCACCCGGTGGAGCATGAGGAGGAGGGGCAGGAGGAGCCTCCTGGCTAACATGTGTCCTTTCCTCAGCATCCTGTTTGCAGACATCGTGGGCTTCACCCAGCTCTCCTCCTCCTGCAGCGCCCAGGAGCTGGTTAAGCTGCTCAACGAGCTGTTCGCTCGCTTCGACAAGCTGGCCGCCGTGAGTCTCACACTCACACACACTCACACACACCCACACACTGACATACAGTACATGTGTACTTGTGTGTGTGTGTAGAAACACCACCAGCTGAGGATCAAGATCCTTGGAGACTGTTACTACTGCATCTGCGGCCTGCCTGATTACCGTGACGACCACGCCGCATGCTCCATCATGATGGGACTGGCCATGGTGGACGCCATCTCGTAAGAAAGGCGGGAGGAGGAGGGGGCGAGGAGGAGGGAGGAGGAGGGGGCGAGGAGGAAGGCGGAGGAGGGAGGTAGTGTTGTGTGGTGTGACAGGTGTGTGGTGTTAGGAGGAGGGAGGAGGAAGGCGGAGGAGGGAGGTAGTGTTGTGTGGTGTGACAGGTGTGTGGTGTTAGGAGGAGGAAGGCGGAGGAGGGAGGTAGTGTTGTGTGGTGTGACAGGTGTGTGGTGTTAGGAGGAGGGAGGAGGAAGGCGGAGGAGGGAGGTAGTGTTGTGTGGTGTGACAGGTGTGTGTCCCCAGGTATGTGCGTGAGAAGACCCAGACGCAGGTGGACATGCGCGTGGGGGTCCACAGTGGCACCGTGCTGGGGGGAGTGCTGGGGCAGAAGAGATGGCAGTATGACGTCTGGTCCACTGACGTCACCGTTGCCAACAAGATGGAGGCTGGAGGGGTTCCAGGGTGAGACATTGCCGACCAGCCACCACCCCTAGCTAGCTAGCCTAGTTAGCTCCTGGAAAGAGATGGCAGGTTTAACATCCAGATCTCCCCGCCTCTCTTCCCACCAGGCGGGTGCACATCTCGGAGAGCACCATGCAGTGTCTGCAGGGGGAGTTTGAGGTGGAGCCGGGGGAGGGGGGGGAGAGGTGTGACTACCTGAAGGAGCGAGGAATCCAGACCTACCTGGTGGTCGTCCCCAAGGACCCCATGGGGCGGAATGCTATCAATGGAGTGGTGAGAGGAGCACACACACTCACACACTCACACACTCACACACTCACACACTCACACACACACACACTCACACCCACACACACACTCACACACTCACACACTCACACACTCACACACTCACACACACACACACACACTCACACACACACACATACACACACACACATACACACACTCACACACTCACACACACACACACTCACACACTCACACACTCACACACTCACACACTCACACACTCACACACGCACACACTCACACACTCACTCACATACACAACATACACACACTCACACACACACACAAACTCACACACCTGATGTATGACCTCACAGCTCCTGTCCCTCCTCCTATCAGAAGCTGTCTGTGACCTCGTCCAATGGCAACTCTCCGTTGCTGATCAACACCAGGGAGTGTAACGGGAGTGTGAACACAGCCTGCACCACACCTGAGGAACCAGAGGACCTGGACACACGGGTACACACACACACTCATTCACACAGTCTTTCACTCACACACACACACACTCACCCACACACACATGCACACTCACACACACACACAGTGTCCAGTACACCTGTGCCATACTCACTTTTTCTCTCCCTCCCTTTCTCTGTCTCTCTCTGTGTCTCTCTCTTCCACCCTCTCTCCCTCCCCCAACCTTCTTTCACCCTCCCTCTGTCTCTCCATATTTCTTCCACCTCTTTCTCTCTACCTCCCCCCCAGGTGGTGAACCCGTCCTTCCCTAACCCCCGGCGGAGGCTGAGGCTGAGGGATCTCGCGGAGCGTGTCATCGATGCCCAGGAGAACGAGCAGGAGCTCAACAAGCTGCTCAACGAGGCTCTGCTGGAGAGAGAGACCATCCAGGCGTGAGTGTGTGTGTCTGTGTGTGTGTGAGTCTCATTAGAGGACCAGCAACGTATTTCCCCTTTTCTCTCTTTTTCAATCATTTATCCCTCTGTTCCTCTCTTTCTCCCTTTCTCCCTCTGTTCCTCTCTTTCTCCCTCTCTCCCTCTGTTCCTCTCTTTCTCCCTCTGTTCCTCTCTTTCTCCCTCTGTTCCTCTCTTTCTCCCTCTGTTCCTCTCTTTCTCCCTCTCTCCCTCTGTTCCTCTTTCTCCCTCTGTTCCTGTCTTTCTCCCTCTGTTCCTCTTTCTCCCTCTGTTCCTCTCTTTCTCCCTCTCTCCCTCTGTTCCTCTCTTTCTCCCTCTCTTTCTCCCTCTGTTTCTCTCTTTCTCCCTCTCTTTCTCCCTCCCTCCCCCCCTCCCTCCGTCAGCCTGAAGGGGAGACACACCAACCCTCTGTCGCTGCGCTTCGTGGACCCAGAGCTGGAGACCAGGTATTCTGTGGAGAAGGAGAAGCAGAGCGGCGCGGCCTTCAGCTGCTCCTGTGTGGTGCTGCTCTTCACTGCAGCCATGGAGGCCCTCATAGACCCACAGTGAGCTGCTTTCTCTCTCTGCCTCCCTCTCTCTCCCTCTCTGTCTCTCCATCTCTGACTCCTTCTCTCTCTTCCTCTCTCTCTCTCTCTCTCTCTCTCTCTCTCTCTCTCTCTCTCTCTCTCTCTCTCTCTCTCTCTCTCTCTCTCTCTCTCTCTCTCTCTCTCTCTGTGTTTGCACACGTTCCATTCTCACCTCTCTCTTCTGTCTCCTGATAGGTTGATAGCCAACTATGTCACCCTGGCAGTGGGAGAGATCCTGCTGCTCATCCTCACCATCTGCTCCCTGGCGGCCATCTTCCCTCGGGTGAGAAGTCTCCCCCCTCCGTCTCCCCCTCTCCGCCTCTCCCCCATCCATTTCCTCTCCCTCCTCCTCTTCCTTAAGAACAACCGATCAGAGAGCAAAAGTCGGCCAGTCGTCTGTTGACAGAGAAATATGACCTGAAATGCACATCACAGTCAGGGTCTGTTGAATTCTGCTTAGGCAGCTTACGACAACGCCATCGAACAGCTGTGAAACAACCATGTTGTGCCGTGTGCAGCAGACTGGAAGTGTAACGTGCCTTGTCATAGTGGAGCGTGGTGCTGACGAAGGGCTTGGTACCCTGAAACACCAGAGCCCAGGAACTTCATGGAAATGTTAAATGTATTGACAACAGCAATGTATTGTAGTATTGATTGATGCAGCTGTTATGTACAAGTATTGATTGATGCAGCCGTTATGTACAAGCATTGATTGATGCAGCCGTTATGGGCAAGCATTGATTGATGCAGCTGTTACGTACAAGTATTGATTGGTACTGTGCCCCTAGCTTGTAATGCTCGCTATCTTTCTCATGCCTCAAGGCTTTTGAAGTCCATGAATATAATGGACGAACATACACGTCAGCACATACAAAAACTCTCTCTCTTTATCGCTCATTCTGTCTTTCTCTGTCCATCTCTCTCTCCATCTCTCTCTCTCCCTCTGTCACTCCCTCACTCTCTGTCTCTCCCTCTCTGTCTCTCCCTCTCTGTCTCCTTCTCTGTCTCTCTCTCTCCCTCTGTCTCTCTCCCTCTGTCTCTCCCTCTCCATCTGTCTCTCCCTCTGTCTCTCTCTGCCTCTGTCTCTCTCCCTCTGTCTCTCCCTCTGTATCTTGGTCTCTCTCTCTCTCCCTCTCTGTCTATCCCTCTCTGTCTCTCCCTCGCTGGCTACCCCATCGTGGTGTTATTTAGAAGTATTATGGGTTTTGAGGTGAATGAGGCTGTTGTTTACCTCAGGATGCTACCTCAGGTGTTGTTTACCTCAGGATGTTTACCTCTGATGTTGTTTACCTCAGGTGTTCCCTAAGAAGCTGGTGTGTTTCTCCACCTGGATGGACCACACGCGCTGGGCCAGGAATACCTGGGCCATGGCTGCCATCTTCATTCTCACCATGGCCGACATCGTGGACATGGTGAGAAGCTCTAGTCGTATTACCATAGTGGGGTGGTGGTAAATGTGTTATGTTAGTCACTAAATATGTTAGTGATGTGTCTGCTTTTCTGAGTCATCCCTCCCTTCCTTCTCGCTCTTGTCGCTCCCTGTCTTTCCTCCCTTCCCCCACAGCTGAGCTGCGTGTCTCCGGGGAACGCCACCGTCTCTTCGGCAGCCATCTTGTCAGGTGCGGAGGGCTGCGTTCAGAACCCAAAATACTACAGCTACATGTCTGTGCTGGCGCTCATGGCGACCACCATGCTGGTCCAGGTCAGTCACATGGTCAAGCTTACACTCATGCTCCTCATCACCGTGACGACTGGCATCGTCAACATCTACAGCTGGAAGGACATCTTCGACCGCTACGACATGGCCCGTTTCCAGGACTACCGGTGAGTGTATTATGATGGTATGGCAGTGTTGGTGCAGGTGTGGTTTACCCCCCCTCAGACGAGCCTGTGTTCTGCCAGGTCGGGGCAGGTGCCCTCCAGGTACTCCACCACCTCCATGATCCTCGTCATGATGGCCAGCCTCTACTACTTCTCTCGCCACGTAAGTCCTCATCAGGGTGGCTCCTCATCAGGGTGGCTCCTCATCAGGGTGGCTCTTCATCAGGGTGGCTCCTCATCAGGGTGGCTCCTCATCAGGGTGGCTCTTCATCAGGGTGGCTCCTCATCAGGGTGGCTCCTCATCAGGGTGGCTCTTCATCAGGGTGGCTCCTCATCAGGGTGGCTCCTCATCAGGGTGGCTCTTCATCAGGGTGGCTCCTCATCAGGGTGGCTCCTCATCAGGGTGGCTCCTCATCAGGGTGGCTCCTCATCAGGGTGGCTCCTCATCAGGGTGGCTCCTCATCAGGGTGGCTCCTCATCAGGGTGGGTCCTCAGCAGGGTGGGTCCTCATCAGGGTGGGTCCTCAGCAGGGTGGGTCCTCGTCAGGGTGGGTCCTCGTCAGGGTGGGTCCTCAGCAGGGTGGGTCCTCAGCAGGGTGGGTCCTCAGCAGGGTGGGTCCTCAGCAGGGTGAGTCCTCAGCAGGGTGAGTCCTCAGCAGGGTGGGTCCTCAGCAGGGTGGGTCCTCAGCAGGGTGGGTCCTCAGCAGGGTGGGTCCTCAGCAGGGTGGGTCCTCAGCAGGGTGGGTCCTCAGCAGGGTGGGTCCTCAGCAGGGTGGGTCCTCAGCAGGGTGGGTCCTCAGCAGGGTGGGTCCTCGTCAGGGTGGGTCCTCGTCAGGGTGGGTCCTCAGCAGGGTGGGTCCTCAGCAGGGTGGGTCTGTGTACGAGCTCACTGTGCTTCTGGCATTTTTCTCCCCCCCAGGTGGAGAAGCTGGCTCGCACACTGTTCCTGTGGAAGATCGAGGTCCACGAGCAGAAGGAGAAGGTGTATGAGATGCGGCGCTGGAACGAGGCTCTGGTCACCAACATGCTGCCGGAACACGTGGCCAAACACTTCCTCGGTTCCAAGAAGAGGGACGAGGTGGGCGGGGCTCTCCTCTCTATACACTCTCCTATCTCTGAATACACTATCTCCTTTCTCTGTATATACTATCTCCTCTCTCTGTACACACTGCATCTCCTTTCTCTGTATACACTATCTCTACTCGCTCTGTATACACTATCTAACTCTACTCTCTATATGTATAAACTCTACTCCCTATATATAAACGATCTAACTCTACTCTCTATAAATAAACTATCCTCTCTGTATACACAACCTATCTCCTCTCTCTGTATACACTATCTAACTCTACTCTCTTTATAGACCCTCTAACTAAGATGTGGACATGCAGATGGAGGGATGAGGACATGCAGGGGGAGGGATGTGGGATGTGGAAATGCAGGGGGAGGGATGAGGGATGTGGACATGCAGGGGGAGGGATGTGGGATGTGGACATGCAGGGGGAGGGATGTGGGATGTGGATATGCAGGGCGAGGCATGTGGGATGTGAACATGTAGGGGGAGGGATGAGGGATGTGGACATGCAGGGGGAGGTATGTGGGATGTGGACATGCAGGGGGAGGGATGTGGGATATGGACATGTAGGGGGAGGGATGTGGGATGTGGACATGTAGGGGGAGGGATGTGGGATGTGGACATGCAGGGGGAGGGATGTGGGATGTGGACATGCAGGGGGAGGGATGTGGGATATGGACATGTAGGGGGAGGGATGTGGGATGTGGACATGTAGGGGGAGGGATGTGGGATGTGGAAATGCAGGGGGAGGGATGTGGGATGTGGAAATGCAGGGGGAGGGATGTGGGATGTGGACATGCAGGGGGAGGGATGTGGGATGTGGACATGTAGGGGGAGGGACGTGGGATGTGGACATGCAGGGGGAGGGATGTGAACATGAAGGGGGAGGGACGTGGGATGAGGACATGCAGGGGGAGGGATGTGAACATGAAGGGGGAGGGACGTGGGATGAGGACATGTAGGGGGAGGGACGAGGACATGTAGGGGGAGGGATGAGGACATGCAGGATGAGGGATGAGGACATGCAGGGGGAGGGATGTGGGATGTGAACATGAAGGGGGAGGGATGAGGGATGTGGACATGCAGGGGGAGGGATGAGGGATGTGGACATGCAGGGGGAGGGATGTGAACATGCAGGGGGAGGGATGTGGGATGTGAACATGCAGGGGGAGGGATGTGAACATGCAGGGGGAGGGATGTGGGATGTGAACATGCAGGGGGAGGGATGTGAACATGCAGGGGGAGGGATGTGAACATGCAGGGGGAGGGATGTGAACATGCAGGGGGAGGGATGTGAACATGCAGGGGGAGGGATGTGAACATGCAGGGGGAGGGATGTGAACATGCAGGGGGAGGGATGAGGGAGGTTACTGGAGCTCTGGGGTCTGTTCTCCGTACGTCGCTAACTGTTAACTGGATTTGATTGTTGACGAGTTGTCATGATCTTGGATTGTTTGGTTCTTCAAAGCTCATTCTGGACTTGCTGTCATAGCAACAAGTCCTTTAGCTTAAACATGCTCGGGAGCAGGCTTATTTCATGTAAACATGATTTGATTGCTACTATATAAGCAGAGGTGATACAGGAAGTCTGTCACAGACATGTCTTTTCCGTTTTTACGACAACAACCTGTTGCGGAAGGTGCAAGAATAATAAGCAGAATTTAACATGAAACCAAATTAATTGCTCATTGCGTGATAGATAGATCCTTAAGTACAGCGCGATATGCTACTCGCCTATACTTTTTGAGAGATAGCCTATCGTTGTTCATTTACATCATACATTTGTTGAAACCACATTATATGACATTAAAGATGATAAACAAAGTATGAAAATAAAAAAACATAGGCCTAGCTTCTAAGCGATAAAACATCTAACGTGGTCACTACTATACATTTAATTTGGTCTTCGTTTTGCCAGCCCTCTTTCTTGGATTTTGCAGACTTTGAGGTGTTCCCTGGCATTCTGATTAAATCTTCAACTTCGGAGTAACCTTCGAGCAAGCTGTTGCTCTGTTGCGGAAAACACGGGGCGCTCTTTTTGGCCATGGTGAGCAGCCATAGACTTATGTGAGCAGCCAATAGCAGCGTTGCTGATCAAGGTTTCTACTATCGATACATACCCCCTTTTAGACCAACGCATAACTCAATCCAGCTATACTAATTATAAACAACAAGGGTGTTCGAAGAACCGAATTAGCCAGATCATGATTAGCAAGATGATGTCATCTTGGATGTGTCATTTGATCTTGGATGTAATAAGCAATGTACGAAGAACGGGCCCCTGAGCTGTAAGATCTTATATTTATTTCAACAAAACAGAAACAAAGAAATTGACTGAACATGACATTTATAATAATAATAATGTATTCATTGAGATTAAGGTTGCAGTGTAGATGGGAGGGATTTAAACCCTGCAACCCTTGATCTGAAGTCAGATACTCTAAGCTGTACCCCTCCAGCAGTCTCCTCACTCCCCTCCTAATGACCCCTCCAGGAGCTGTACAGCCAGTCGTACGACGAGATCGGGGTGATGTTTGCCTCCATCCCCAACTTTTCAGACTTCTACACGGAGGAGAGCATCAACAACGGGGGCATCGAGTGCCTCCGCTTCCTCAACGAGATCATCTCTGACTTCGACAGCGTAAGCAGTGATGTTGTCGTCCTTAGAGACTGTAGCTTCGCTCTCAGGAATAGGAACTGATTTGTCATGTTTTTAACTAAGACGTGACCTCTAACCCTAACCCTTTAATCTCTGGTCCCCGCAGCTCCTGGACGAGTCTCAGTTCCGTTGCATCACCAAGATCAAGACCATCGGCAGCACCTACATGGCCGCCTCTGGCGTTACCCCGGACGCCAGCTATGGATACGCGGGTCTGAAGGTACAGGATACGTCCTGGAATACTGCCGCTCACGTCTTTATTCATGATTTGCGTGTGTGAGATATTTCATATTTATTCAACCGCAACAGGTTTAACAGTGTTTCAGACAAGACAAATGTACATGATCTTATAAATCAAGTTAGGGATGATGCCCGACGAGGTGTATGATATCATCCAATAATGGACGATGTGGAGGCGTGAAGCGTCCGACGCGCAGCGGATGATATTGTACACCTCGAAGGGCATTATCCCGCTTATACCATGGTCATTTGCCAACGCTTTGCGTTTATTCGAGGGCGGCGTTTAAATAGTAAGAGAGATTTAGTGAATTGTAGCTGCAGTGTGGCCATAGACAAACAAAGAATAAACAAGGAGGTGAAACAAAAAGCCTAGTGATGAAAGGTGAATTCGCGAAATCACACTTGTGATTTCCTTGTGTAATAAATACTGTGTTTTAATTTATCCAATTAAATAACTGTTTTCCTTTTTTTGGTGCAGCGTTTAATCGAGGGTAGCGTTTATTACACAATGTTCATTTTTGTTGCAGCGTTTATTTGAGGGCGGCGTTTAATCGAAGAAATACGCTAGTTTGATTAGCGAAGTGAATAGCGAATGGGATGTGAGATGAGCGGTTATGTGACACTGACACAGAAAATTCAGAAAAGTAACATTTTTGATAGGTTGAAAGAAATATTGAAGTCCCTCATTGTTGTAATTACATTTTAGCTTGTTAAAGTCTTTCAAAATTGTAAATGGAGGCTTTGACTGTGTCCTGTTGTTATGGTTACTTATTTCAGCCACTTTGTATAGGCTCATACTATGTAGCATGCGCAATAATTTAGAACGGTGAAAATACAGTTTTGCTGAAACTACTTAGTTGGTGTCCATATATCACCTGATAATGGACACCCCTGCAGCCAATCAGAATCGAGTATTCACCCAGACCATGGTATAAATCAATGTGTACTAGTTTAAGCCTGCGCAGGGTCAGTGAGGACCAGCCAAAACTGTTCTTTGATGATAAATACTCACCTCCTTGACTCAGACCACAAACTACTGTAGATCTCTGCCCTTCTAATGGTCTTCTGCTGTACTTTCTAGATGTACGTCTGTTTGGATCAAAGCGTGGGCTAAAATAATGTAAACATGTCAAATATAGGGGTTACTAACGTGAGATGCCCAGCTGATGAGGATGATCCCTTTATTTAGAACCGCATCTCAACCAATCAAAAGTATCCAGAGTTCCCAAGCAGAACATCCACAGTTCTCCTTCAGGTTAGGCAGAGGTCATCCAGAGGTCATTGAGTGGGCTGGAAGGATGAGGACATGATTTAGAGGTTATAGTGGGATTGGTGATGATGATGGTGAAGATGAACGTACACAAGGGTGTTGAGTGCAGTTCCTACTGTGACCAGAAGGAGGAGCTGTGTGAGCACGAGCGCTGGCAGCACCTGGCAGACCTGGCAGACTTTGCCTTGGCCATGAAGATCACCCTAATGAACATCAACTACCAGTCCTTCAACAACTTCATGCTACGCATAGGTGAGGACTGAGCCGCACTGGGATTTATGGTATGTGATTGTGTCTGTGTGCGTGTTTGTGTGTATGTCTGGGTGTGTGTGTGTAGGTGTATGTCTGTGAGTGTGTGTGTGTCTGTGTGTGTGTGTGTGTATGTGAGTACAGTTTGATGTGTTCTGAACCCCCTGCCAGGTCTGAATAAGGGGGCGGTGCTGGCGGGGGTGATTGGAGCACGGAAGCCTCACTACGACATCTGGGGCAACACTGTGAACGTGGCGAGCAGGATGGAGTCTACTGGGGTGATGGGGAACATCCAGGTGAGGAGAAAAACTAGAGCTGGGTTACATACTGAGGACTAGAAACATGGGACAGAAAAAAGGAGAGGGAGACACAGGACTGGAGGGGAGGGAGGGGAGAGTGTGGTGGTGTCGGTTGAGGAAGAAGCAGAGCTTGCAGAGAAGAACTCCTACATCATTACAATAACAACTGCATTAAGCCAAGCTTGTCTGGTGACAGATCGGCCAGGATTAGGGTTATAGGGTTAACCCTAACCATGGTCCCCCAACATCAGGGAGAGGCTTCAATTGGATTAGCAAATCTGGGAGTACTGGTGTTAGAGAACCTGGCTCACACACAAACAACATACACACACACACACACACACACCACACACACACAGTCACACATTATGAAGCACCAATACAGCTGTCTTTGCTGCCCCTAGGTGGTGGAGGACTGCTACATCATCCTGAAGGGGTACGGCTTCCGCTTCGTGCGGCGGGGGCCCGTGTTTGTGAAGGGCAAGGGAGAGCTGCTCACCTACTTCCTGAAGGGGCGGGACAAACATGGCTCCTTCATCAACGGCTCCTCCGTCACCCTACCTCACCAGGTGGTGGACAACTCCTGATCTCTCTCTCTCTCACACACTCCTGATCTCTCTCTCACACACACTCCTGATCTCTCTCTCTCTCACACACACACACTCCTGATCTCTCTCACACACACACACACACTCCTGATCTCTCTCTCACACACACACACTCCTGATCTCTCTCTCACACACACTCCTGATCTCTCTCTCACACACACACACTCCTGATCTCTCTCTCTCTCACACACTCCTGATCTCTCTCTCACACACACTCCTGATCTCTCTCTCTCTCACACACACACACTCCTGATCTCTCTCACACACACACACACACTCCTGATCTCTCTCTCACACACACACACTCCTGATCTCTCTCTCACACACACTCCTGATCTCTCTCTCACACACACACACTCCTGATCTCTCTCACACACACATACACTCCTGATCTCTCTCTCTCTCACACACTCCTGATCTCTCTCTCACACACACACTCCTGATCTCTCTCTCACACACACACTCCTGATCTCTCTCTCACACACACACCTGATCTCTCTCTCACACACACACTCCTGATCTCTCTCTCACACAGACACTCCTGATCTCTCTCTCACACACACACTCCTGATCTCTCTCTCACACACACACTCCTGATCTCTCTCTCACACACACACTCCTGATCTCTCTCTCTCACACACACACACTCCTGATCTCTCTCTCACACACACACTCCTGATCTCTCTCACACACACACACACTCCTGATCTCTCACACACACACACACACTCCTGATCTCTCTCTCTCTCACACACTCCTGATCTCTCTCTCACACACACACCTGATCTCTCTCACACACACACACTCCTGATCTCTCTCTCTCTCACACACTCCTGATCTCTCTCTCTCACACACTCCTGATCTCTCTCTCACACACACACTCCTGATCTCTCTCACACACACACACTCCTGATCTCTCTCTCTCACACACTCCTGATCTCTCTCTCTCACACACACACTCCTGATCTCTCTCTCACACACACATACACTCCTGATCTCTCTCTCTCTCACACATACACTCCTGATCTCTCTCTCTCTCACACACACTCCTGATCTCTCTCTCACACATACACTCCTGATCTCTCTCTCACACACACACACACTCCTGATCTCTCTCTCACACACACACTCCTGATCTCTCTCTCACACATACACTCCTGATCTCTCTCTCACACACACACACACTCCTGATCTCTCTCTCACACACACACACACACTCCTGATCTCTCTCTCACACACACACACACTCCTGATCTCTCTCTCTCTCACACACACACTCCTGATCTCTCTCTCTCACACACACACACTCCTGATCTCTCTCTCACACACACTCCTGATCTCTCTCTCACACACACTCCTGATCTCTCTCACACACACACTCCTGATCTCTCTCTCACACACACTCCTGATCTCTCTCTCACACACACTCCTGATCTCTCTCTCACACACACTCCTGATCTCTCTCTCACACACACTCCTGATCTCTCTCTCACACACACTCCTGATCTCTCTCTCTCTCACACACACTCCTGATCTCTCTCTCTCACACACACTCCTGATCTCTCTCTCACACACACACACTCCTGATCTGCCTGGACACACACAGGCGCTCACACTCACAACACACACAGAACCATATATACACACACACACAGATACACACAGAACCATATATATACACACACACAGATACACACAGAACCATATATATATATACACACACAGATACACACAATCAGATAAACACTTTTGTTTTTACATTAAGTATTAATTGATGTTAAAGCATACCAACACAGTCTTTTTGATCCACAAAGCATTGTGGGACAAAGGGAATGTTCTTTTTCTAAAATACTTTGCCTTTTCAACCCGACATTTAGAATCATATTAAAGAAAAGTTAAAATGGCACCGTAAACACACACTACTGTAAACACACACTTCAAGATGTAACAAACTCTTAAATTCAGATACTCACAATCGCCTTTCGAGAGAAACTATAGAGGGTGAAACGTTGTCATGCTGTCAACATAACACAATCAAACCAAACGTGTTCTGGCTTTTGGACTAAATGCCTGATTTTTAGTACTTTGTCCCATGTTACCAAACTGCATCTGAAGGCAGAACTGGGCTGTACCGAGATCATCTGCACTGCCTGGAGGAAATGAGGCATGTTTCAGCCCTGCAAGGCCTGGCTGTCTGGCTCTGACCAGCAGGCCTCCACCCTCCCAACCTCCACCCTCCCAGCCTCCTGTCATCCTGGGGTCAGTATTACTTCTCCCTGGGTTCTGATCAGCCCCCACCTCTATCCTCCAGCACCCACCTCCAGCCCCCACCTCCAGCCCCAGCACCCCCCTCCAGCCCCCACCTCCAGCCCAGGCACCCCCCTCCAGCCCCCACCCCTACCCTCCAGCCCCCACCTCCACCTCTACCCTCCAGCCCCCACCTCTACCCTCCAGCCCCCACCTCTACCCTCCAGCCCCCACCTCCACCTCTACCCTCCAGCCCCAACTTCTACCCTCCAGCCCCCACCTCCACTTCTACCCTCCAGCCCCCACCTCTACCCTCCAGCCCCCACCTCCACCTCTACCCTCCAGCCCCAACTTCTACCCTCCAGCCCCCACCTCCACCTCTACCCTCCAGCCCCCACCTCCACCTCTACCCTCCAGCCCCCACCTCCACCTCTACCCTCCAGCCCCCACCTCCACCTCCACCGTCCAGCCCCCAGCAACACCTCACCCCAGGGGAACCTGGAGATGGTCACAGGTTTGGAATGCTTCTGTGCCTCCCTGAAGTGTTGATGAGCCTGAATATGAAAATGGCAGGTGTTTAGCTGTCTGTGTGTTTGGAGAGAGGGGGAGACAGCAGGACGGGGGGGGGGGGGGGAGGCAGAGTGTGAGAGAGACAGAGAGACTGCAGACAGTTCAAGTTGTATGTGGACATTAGTTGTGTGTGAGAGTATTTCACACACAGCAGACCACAGGGGTATGTTTGTATGAATGTACTCCATGGTAGACAGGATTGCAGGGGAAGAAGTGCTTTGATGGTGGTTTTCCACCAGTATCTTTCTTATACTGGATGAAAGTGCAATATTTTACTCCCTGTCCAACACCCCTTGTGCAGTAACGACATTCCTGTCCCTTTAATTCATATTTTTATAAATAATGACTGTGTTTGTTTCAATTATATTTAAAGAGAGTGGATGGGGGAACTAACAAGTGTAAGTTGTACATACAGGTTAAGCGGTTAAAAGGTTTAATAATTTAATTTATTGCAGATGTCAGGGACACATTTTGTTTCTTACCCAGATGTGAAAGTGCCAATGCTGAAGGAATGACTGAGGTCATTGTGGCCAAAATGTGGGTCTTCGCTATTTCTATTTCTAAAGAATCTCAGGCTTGGAGAGTGAAAAGGCACTTTTAAATAGTCTGTAACTGTGGTGTTGAGTAATTGGTTACCCCTAATGTATTTCATTTCAAATACCTGTCCTTTTAAAGTGACTTGATTAATAAAAACAAATGACATTTTATAAATTGTCTTTTTGATCCATGACTTTGAAATGTGTGAAATTCCACAGAGATTCTGTCCACTGAGTTTTTGAATCAGTGTTTGTTAACCCTTTCATGCATGCATGATGACCACCTAACCCTAACCCCACCTTAGTTAGGATGTTGATCTCCATGATGACAACCTTAGTTAGGATGTTATGTGTTTTTAATATTTTTTAGGCATACAAAAATGAAGTTGAACATTCAGACTTAGCCCCGGTAAATTGTAGAGCTAACATTCCCTAACCGCTTAATCAGAAGGTTGCCGGTTTGATTCCGTCCGGGGCAGTTGACGTTGTGTCCTTGGGGAAGGCACTTCACCCTACTTGCCTCGGGGGAATGTCCCTGTACTTACTGTAAATCGCCCTGGATTAGAGAGTCTGCTAAATGAATAAATGTAAAGTCAAATAGGCCTGGACTGGTAATCTGTCGTACTGGGTAAATGCTTTTTATTTTACACCTTTTGGGCTTGTGTAAAATAAAAACTTAATAAACAGAATAATAAATTTCCCATCGACCAGCCCATGAACCAGGGACAACATTGGTTCTTTCTATATGCTGACACTGGGATAAGACAATAATTTATCTTACAAGTCCCCACCCCTCCCCCTCATTCATCTGTTTCTTGTGAGTCAGATGCCGTGGCCTAGAGCCATAAATCTGTGGAGCTAGTGCACATGCTATGACGACAACGACGATAATAATGACTAAACAAATCAACATTGAAAAAAGATGTACTTGTGGCTTTGGACACAGTAGCTGTAATCCACAGAGTTGCAGAGAAGCATAAAATACTAAAAAACTGCTGTTATTGTAAGGTGAGATGAAATTGTTGGTTTTAAGACACAATTATTAACATTACATAGCACTAACTAGGCACAGATCCTGCTGTTAAAGCAGATCACTAGATCCAGCTCTTTGGAGTCTGCTGGACCAAACTATGAACCGCTATCCATATAGTAAGTTTCAGGCATGTGACACTTTCATAGTCAGAGTTAGCAGGGGGTGCATTTCATGGCAAGAAGGAATACAACAAACCTGTCGTGAAATGCACCCCCCTCTATTGTCTGTTCTGTATATTCCAGCATCAAATGATTCTTACTGTACACTGAGGGCACTAGTATGAGTAACCACAGTAGGTTTCAGGCATGTAACCCTTTCCTAGTCAGTGTTAGCAGGGAGTGCATTGCACTTACATCAAATGGAAAACAAGGCCTGCGATGAAATGCTCTACCCCTGCATGTGTTTCTTCCCTTCTACTCCAGCATTATGTACATTTAATAGCAGAAATGTAATACCGATACATGTGTATGTATAGGGTGGACGGGTCTGAAATCAGAATAGTCCATGGTAGGTGTGGGATTATTAGGGTTCCTCCGGTAGGAGGAAACCTATTGTTTTTGTTATTATTCTTATTCTTTTTCTTATTAGGGTTCCTCCAGTAGCAGGAAACCTATTGTTTTTGTTAGTATTCTTATTATTATATTTCTCCGCTAAATGGCCCAATAGCTCAAAAAGTCCTTGACCCGATTTTTTCAAATTTGGCCCAATGATACAACAGGTCACTCACTACTCCCAGGCCGCTAATGGCCCATGTACGCCCATAGGTGGCGCTATAGGCCACGCCCAAAGTCTGTGATTTCCCCAGCGCCCCATTATTCCAAAATGCCTGAAAATTGGTATACATGCTTTATTTCTCATGGGGAACAAAAAAGCCTCAAGGACCCATAAGGTCCACCATGATAGATTTTGCTGTACTGTCCACATTTGGTACAGCCTTCAAAACCATACTCCTCTGAACCATAGATACAATCGACTTGAAAATTGTAGATTTGTAGAATACATGTCTTTCTATAGGGTGAAATTGAATAAGGAATGCAATACAAAATGGCTGAAAGAAGTGTATTTATGTAAATGTCCACATTGCCACAATATCTTTGTGTTAATAAATCAAATATAATTTTGACTGATGGTTTTTCAAACCTTTGTGCCTTCAAGATTACATCATTCTGAAGTACCATACGCAATTTCACCTTGATATGTCAATATATGATTGAATTCAATTGAATTGCTCCATAGCGCGCATGCTCCAAATTCTCAGACTCATCCTGCCCCTTGACACTAGGGTGACCACCTGTCGCGCTTTGCGTTGTGTCACAGCATTATCACCCCTTGCCCCGCACATCACATATTGAAAATGCTGTGAGATACAGCGCAAAGGGAGACAGGTGGTCACCCCTACTTGACACATACGCGAGCATGGCCATACACACACACATGCTTTCTGAAAATTGTGTGCTGACCAAGCCCCCACCCTCGGTTTCTTAGCTCCTGTTTCATTTTGCTTCCAATCGCAGCTCGCCATTACGAATAGAAATTCTTTTTCGGCGGCCATTGTTGATTTCAACTGGAGTCGCCTGATAGCCGTGTTGGAGGCAGCCACGTTCGGTAAGTCCTATTTTTACACATTTTAAGATAGAATCAATGATTGGGTTTGTGAAAGTATACTATTATTGAATTATGGTGAAGGTTTGAGCACTTTTAGACCTTTAGATCGTGAGTTTGAGGTGACGGAAAACCGAACTCGGAAAGTAGCTAGCTTTTCCCCTTTGTGTTTATAATTAGTGAATCATTTTGCATCTCGGCGAATTCTTCACCCAAAAGGTTGAGGAGGGCAGCCTTTCGGAGAAAAAGCGATTCCCCACAGACCTGTAGGCTCAAAATTTTGATTTGGGTCGTGAAAGTCACACGAGTGACTTTGCATAGGCTTAGGCGGCAGCCATGTTTTGGTCGCGTCATGTTCATAAGTTCACCATTTTACAGTTAGGTCTACACGAAAAAGGTCGAGGAGGGCAGCCTTTAGGAGATGTGGGAATTGTGCTTTTAGCCAGATGCTCTGATTATTTTTGTGATTTGTGGACTTGCAATTGGAGTGATACTGCGTCCCGGGGGTACATTGTTTTGACGTTAGCCTCAGAGTCAGGCTCGGCTCGCCCACTGGCAGTGTGTAAACAATTTTGTATTTCACTCAATTCTACTCCTGCTAAAAATAGCCAGTATATCTGATTTTTCAAGGCGAGCCTGTGTCATTCGTCATATGCCCTGAGAAAGCGACCTACGTTAGCCAGGCTAGTTATGCCAAATTCAGTAAGTCAGGCTATTTAAAGGTCTCTGACAGTCAGAATCACAGTTAACAGGCAAAGGTCGAGCTAATCTTTTGTCAGATGTGTATATATTGACCAGTTTAGAGCTAAATACTCTTTCCAGTGCCTGGAATCGAACCCGTGTTTTGAGTGACTTTGCATGGGTCTCCATCAGGTCAACACATTTGGATTCAAGTTCAAGTAATGCCACTGCATTTCACAGTCAAAACTGTAGTTTATGTCAAGTGTAGATGGATGTAACTGGACTGACATGGATCCTTTCTTCACTTTTACAGGTCTGGAGGGTCATGCAGAGGCCTGCTCAACAGAGTTCAATAGAGGATGCTGAGAGCAACAACAGAGAATGCTGAGAGCATCACAGACCCCTTTCTGGACTATCCCTCTTTAGCTGGACAGCTTCATTCAGCTGGCCTGCCCTGCCTGCCTGCCTGCAGGCCCTGCTTGCCCCTGCCTGCCAGGCCTCCAGAGACAGTCACCCCACACACAGTAGCTCTGCAGACTGCTTTTTTGAGGACATTGATGAAAAAGGACAAACCAGCACTTTTTACTTTGATGAAAGTCTAAATGTTTAATCCTTTCCATGTCCCAGTATGCCAAGCTGCTGACTGAGTGTCTTAAGTGATTAAACCAGTTCAAGTGATAGACCTTTGACCTGAATCCAATGATTACTCATCTGAATAAAAACCACTCGAGAAGTACTGCTTCTTTATTAATAGTATTTATGTATATATAATTGCGCAGCTCCCCCTGTCAATGATCTAGCACCTCCTCAGCACCTGTATTAAAAATTATCTGGTGCCGTCCCTGCCCAGGGTTGATTGTAACTGGTGTTGGAAAACACATGTAGTAGGGCAGACGGGTGCTGGGGTGGAAAAGTCCACAAAAACTGTGCAGAATAGGCAGAAAATATTAGATGACATTGTATCGAGGCCCAATTGGAGAAGAAGCCATAGGATATTTACAATTGTAGTAGGCCATTAGATCTGTTTTAAAAGTTCAGGGGTGTAATTTGTTGGATATGAAGCCCCCACCCTCCACTCCAGAGACAGTTGGTGACAGAGAGGTGCAGACATTAAGTTAAACATAGTCATGCGTTAAGAGTAGAGTAAAAAATACAGATCCCCCCCCTTTCTGAATAAAGTTCGACTGATCTGATTTGTTGATTTCTGTTGCTATGAAAACCAGCCAAGCTAACTAACATTGTTTTTAGCTAGCTTGCATTACCATTCAATAGCTAACAAAACATTAGGTGCGTTTGACTTCATGCGGCGCCGGCGTCGCCTGCAGCCGCCTGCAGCCCGGCTGACTTGAAGCAACCAATGGCATTCTCAGCTTCAAGGCAGGCGGCTGCAGGCGCCGCATGAAGTCGAACACACCTAGTAGTAAAAATACCTTGCTAATCGAGCAGAACTTGTTAATGCAGGAGACTCAGAGACCTTAGCACGTCACTAGCAGCTCGTCATATCACGCAGTCAGCGCACAGCTAGATAATCAGCTGTCAGCGCTCTTGAGTACCCAGCATGCAGTGCGGCATGTCAAAAAACGCAAAGACTTGTGGAAAATTGTTTGGTTACAACGGCCATGCGAGGGATTTCAGTTGTTGTGTTCGTTCAGTTAGATGTTTGTAATGTTATTGTTTATTAGTTAATATAATATTGTTGGTCACCCTGAGTGTGCATGTCGGGTAGTTTAATGGGAATAGAGAGTCGGTTACCAAACTTGCAGAGGCTACACTTGGAAGGAGCTGGACATGGGCTATACCCTAGCCAGTCGTCTATGAGGCTTATCTTGAGATCTACTGAAGAAAGCCAATATCTGTGCCTCTCAAGCCATTTTTGACAAGTTTGAAAAAAAATGTTGCGGTTGATACGTCTTGTGGGAGAACATTTTGGACTACATCTAAACCTCATGCGGCTGCTGCAGCATTTCTGCTTTGGCATGACCAGCGCTGGGAGAGAGGGAAACAGCATGGATGGGGATAGTGTGCGGGCAGATGTCTTTATATAGGGTGAAATGGAATGAGAAATGCAATACAAAATGTCTGAAAGAGGTGTATTTATGTAAGTGTCCACATTGCCTCAATATCTTTGTGTCAATAAATCAAATATAATTTTGACTGATGGTTTTTCCATTGGCTTCAAGGTGACATCATTCTGATGTACCATGCGCAATTTTATGCAATTTTACCTTGAAATGTCAACCGTTT
The DNA here is from genome assembly GCF_038355195.1 of Osmerus mordax. NCBI lineage: Eukaryota > Metazoa > Chordata > Actinopteri > Osmeriformes > Osmeridae > Osmerus > Osmerus mordax. Next base: position 21,506,168 of record NC_090055.1, on the reverse strand, counting down.
CTAAACCTTTGTCCCAAAGCTGACCAAAGCTAATACTCTGCCCTTTCTACTCATGCCATCTCAGCAGTTGGTGTGTAGCAGAGAGGATAGAGAGACTGACTTGTGACCTTATGCTCATGAGTTCAAATCCCCATTCAGCCTATTGTTGTTGGCCAAACATGAAGTAGTTTTGCTCTCTTGTTGTCCAACTTTCCATCTTCAACAGTGTACATGTTTATAATATTTTGCCAATTTGCGAAGGAACCCGCATCGCTGCTTGCAGCTATATTTGTTTTATTTTTTCATTTATTTCATTGACTTAAACAATAAGAGTAATATTTCCTATCTTAAAAAAGGATTGGATGGTGAGAACATTTCTTTTGATGTTGATACATAGTTGATAGCCTACATCGTTTTAGTACTTGTCTTTTGTAGGCTGTAGGCATGTGAACCTTTGGTCCCTTTTCAGGACAGCTGAATAGCCTATTCATAGATGCCACCTAAGTCACTTCCAAACAGACCGCCGCCATATGCACTACCGATCTCGCCCAGCATGGCCGCCCGTACTGCCGATTTCAATGAGAAAGTGAGACAGAGATATGTCGGGAAAAAATCAATTTTAAGCTCCGATCCATAGCCTATTTGTTACCCCCAGTTTTCTTTGGTTCCTTATTATCTGCCCCAGGCTTGTCCCAATTGGCTTACCATGACAGAGCTAGCTATAAACATTTATCTTGTACATAACCCTCCCCATACAGTGGGGATAGCTTGAAGGCTTTCAAGAGTACGGATGTTTATCAATATGCTGTGGCTGGATGGGTGAATGACGTGAAAGTGCGGCACATGGCCACCAAGGACTTATATTTAATCATGGGAAAGTTATTTATTATTTGAAAGAAATCAAATGTATGTTTTTGGTGCAGTTTACTCTTGACTAGGTAGCGAGTTGTTAGCTAAGTGGCTAACAGCTAGCTAGCACTCATCTTAGTGCCACTTAAGCTCACGGCTAGCTGTCATTAATCTTGACAATGTTCTTTAATGTCAGATGCAGGGCTCGACATTAACTTTTTGAGGCACTTACGTTCTATGCACAAAAGCCATTTGTCCAAAACCTTTAAATAGCCTGACCTAGTGAAACGGGAAAAACTAGCCTGGCTAACGGAGGTCGCTTTTTCAGGCAAATGACGAATGAAACAGGCTCGGTTAAAGAAATCCAATATTCTGGCTATCTTCGGTAGGCTCATATCTACCAAAAGCAGTCCTCCCTGACGTTTGTGGTGTCGAATGGAGTGAAATACAACATTGTGAACACTGCCAGTGAGCGCCCGAGTCTGACTCTGAGGCTAACGTCAAAACCGGGGGACCAAGGCATGGCTGCCGCCTACTACTATGCGGGCGACGCATTCTCACTCAAATTGCAAGACTTTCGTGACCAAAATCAAAATTCTGATGCGACAGATCAATGGGAATCGCGTTCTCTCTTAAATGCTGTCCTCCTTGACCTGAGCAGAATTCACCAAGATGAACTTCACCGAAACAGAGGAAAAAATCAGGCATATTGCAGGCATTTCTAAGGCCGAGTAGGTAGGTAACATGGCGGCGCAAAGCTACAGTGACGTAATGTGAATCAAATCAATTCTGGATCAGAAGGCTGTTGTTTTCGACCTGTCTGAGTAACCCACCCTATGCGCAGGCTAACTGCATTAAAATCGCATGCCTTTGAACCTATACATTAGTATGAAGAGCCATGTGAAATACTTTGAGAATGCTACACAAAATACATTTCTTTTGGTAATCATACTCGGGTATATTTCCTGGTTCGCGTTACTATACGGTAACTGGCTAGGCCTTCAGGTAGTTCCACTGCAAGGGGGTCACTGTCCCCCTCAAAGCGAGCGTAAAAGGAATTCAACTCGTCTGGCAGTAGGACAGAGGACTGGGTCTCACTGTAGCCTCTCCCTTTGTAGTCTCTAATTGCTTTAACCCTTGTGCTGCCTAAGTTCACATGACCCAAAGGTTCATAACGAACCATCGTTGTGTTTACCAGTGTTGCCTCAGTTACTTTGAAAAAGTAACTTAGTTACGTTTAGTGGTGGGCATAGATTAATTTTTTAAATCTAGATTAATCTCACTGTAATCTTGGCGTTAACCTAGATTAAAATGGCTCATTTGAATTCCGCCAAAGGCATTCAGAATATGTGTGCTACCCAAATAATGACTAAAAGTAAGTCTTTGAGAACGGGTTTCTCAAGCCAGGTGGCGCATTAGACCAGGAGCTCATCTCCTGTTTCCAAAATGCATCACAAACTGCTTGAGAAAGCTGTTCTACTATGATAATTGGTGAGGAAAATAAATTATGTTCAATAAGATGTACTTGTGTTTATTAACTGTTTATTAGATTAGTTAGCTTGGCTGATAGAGCTGTGCTGACGGGCTTGCCTCGGTTGCACTCAAACATCGTAGTTTGACGACGACTCTTCCCCTGCGCTACATCAGTGCTTGGCCCGGCATCTTCCGCATTAGCTAAGGGATGCTTTGTGTTTAGGTGGTATTTCAGACTGGAAGAACTCCTACAGTAAACTAATTCCGCATAGCACAAGGTCAGGCCCGTAACGGAAACACATGAGGCCCCCCCGCAGAATAAGCCTGAGAGCCCCCCCCCCCCCCCCCCCCCCCCCCCACCACCACCACATATGTAACGGATAATGTAATACAAATACCGACGGGACGAACAGGACCCCGACGCGATCAACTGAACTTTTTGGAACATTCTGATGAGCCGTGTAATAAATGCAAGATATCAAAACTCAAGCTTGTGAGGGAAATTTATTCAATAAGAAAAAAACGCTCAAACGGTTTGAAGGTGAATAGCCTACACATGTGCGCGTTTTTTAGCGCATCTGTGTGCAAAGTCTTTTACCACACTCTACATCTAAACTGCGCGCACATTCATTTTCTATGCTAAGGATGGCCAGACCTGACAGCCTCTCTTGTGACATGGAGCTTATGAGATATGTTTTGATCAGTTTCAGCTTGGAAAATGACCTATATAAATAAAGTCTTACTTACTTCAGTAGGTCGTATCTGGACTTCCTGTATTGATCAGGGTCCCCAGAGTTAAAGGCAACAGACCGGGCTCTCAGGTTGGCCCGGACCGCGGAATCAACCCAGGACTTCTGATTGGGGAAAGACCAGACAACCTTCTTGGGCACGACGTCATCAATGCAGTGTTGGATGTAGTGAAGGATTGAATTATTTTGTGTCTATTCCAATATGTAATGATGGTATTCAATGACACAAATCTGTGTTCTAGAAAGAGTGGTCTGGAGTCGCAGAGGTCCCATAATATCAGCTTTAATGCAGCAGTTGGAAATCAATAAGTACAGAGCTCTGGGGTTGTCTACGTTTCCCTACCCGCAACAGAGTTTGGGTTGGTTCACGAAGTCCAACTCGCTATCCGTCCCTCCCCAGCATATATATTTATACAGTGCAATTAAAACAGAAAGATGAAAAGAGGGTTGAGCTTGTTCTCTCGTGCATCAGGGAGTTGTTCTTGCCTACGCGTCCCACCTGCTCGGGTGCCGTCTCCACCCGGTTTCAAGGTTGTTTCTGAAAATGAAGAGATAGAGACACAAAGAACAGCCTGCTTCCCACACCCTGTGTGAGACACCATGTTTAAGCCTGAGCACACTTCTCAGTTCATAAGACAGAACTTTAATAAGCACAATGCATAACTTTACTAAGCACAATATATTCTTTAGTAGCTGGAAACAGTGTCCGTGTATTCGTTAATGTCCCCATCTGCTGCCTCATTAAACATCAGCCAGTCAGTGGTGTCAAAGCAGTCCTGGAGGGTCGCCACACTCTCGTCACTCCATAGGTGAACTGACCTCGCAACCGGACGGACCCGTTTTAGCTTTTATTCACATGCGGGGAGGAGAAGAATGGAGGTTAGGGATGGGTATCGAGAACCGGTTCCCAGTTAACCGATAGCCAAATTCTTTAACGATTCGGTTCTCTGTGCCGTTGCGCATGCGCAAACTTTTATAGTTTATTCAGACAGATTGCAGCAAACATGGCAAAGAGGCAGAAGCGTTCTAAAGTTTGGTTGTATTTCACACGACAAAATGACAACATCGCCACTTGTAACGCGTGTAAAAAGTCTATTTCGTCGAATGGAGGAAATACAACAAATATGAAGAAGCATTTGAACACAGCATGGAATGAAGTTACTGGAATGTCATGTGTTGGATGCATGCAGCAGCGCAACTAACGTTCGCGCTTCATCTCTAACTATCCAAGGTAGAGCTAAACTCCTCAAAAGTGATCACAACCACTTGTCACTGTGAAGCAATTTGCCTTTATTGTGTGTAGTCGATTAAGTTATCTTCTGTCCTGTAGTTTAAAGCCTGCATTTTAGCTCCGGCATTGGTCTCCCATTATTGATTACTTAACATTAATTATCGGAGGGCTTGTGTTATCAGCAAACGTTCGCGTTGTCGTATTAACCCATTATTAAACTGAGCATATCGATTTTTAATCCATTATTAAAATTAGCATTTTAATTGTTTAACAGAATGGCCGATTTTTGACACTGTCATATTATATGATTTGACCTTGGCCAGGGCTGGACTGGGACAAAAAATCGGCCCTGGCATTTTTGACCCAGGCGGCCTACACCCATCGTGACTGGTCAGACACATTCCCTGCAGACAGTCGTTAAAATATGCATGCATTCTAAAATATGAGTTGCCTAGTGTTCTGCGTTCATGTGATAGTTCTGGATCCTTCCAGAAGGTTCTCAAGACTTTCTGTTGATCTTACACTTAAATAATTAACTAATTCTTAGAGTTATGATTTGTATATTTATGGTATTAAAGAATATATACATATTGATATTTGATATTGTATTGTTATTATTACTATTTTGCTTAATATTGGCTTAGCAACTTTTAAAACAGTTTACTGTTCATTTTAATAATTGTAAGATTCATATGTTGTCGCTTTTGACAAAAGTGTCTGCTAAATACAATACAGAAACACACACACAGCCTCCCTTCCTGAGTCTCTTAATTTGCCCACTCCTTACCACGTCGTCAACTAGGCTACTCTGTTTCTTCCATCTTTTCCTCACTCGCTCCCATGGCCCAGTCTTGGTCACTCTCCTCCTCCTTGGCATCTTTCCTGACCCTGTCAGTATGTTTCGGCCACTCTGAGACAGCTACCTCTCCTCCTTCCTCTACAGGTGCTGATGTTGAAGCAGCTAAAGGCCCCCCAAACATGTTCGAATTTTTGGCACATTTTGTGGCATTCGCCTGAAGATTTTTTATATTTTTCTCCCTTAACTTTTCTGCGCCTCCCTTGCCTCCATTTTAGCGATGCTAAACTTTAACAATGCTAAAAAGCAGCAGCCTTATCTGCCTGGGGGGGGGGGGGGGGGGGGGATGTAGACTGCACTCATGTATGTATAGTCGGTGAACACTCTGAAATGAATTTGAGGATTACAGGTCACATGACCAAAAAGCTATCGAAGTTTGAAATCTTGAAAAATACACTGAAAATAGTGTGAGGTGAAAATAATCAAAATGAAGGCTGTGCAACATGTATGCATAGTCAGTGAACACTCTGAAATGAATTGGAGGATTTAAGGTCCCATGACCAAAAAGCTATTGAAGTTTGAAGATTTATTTTGAATACAAAATTAATTTATAATAACCTGATGAAAATGAACAAAATAAAGGTTGTGCAGCATGAATGCATACATCTTCAACAGTTTAACATTATTTTGACGCTCCTAGTTCATGATGTTGAAAAGCTATTGACTTTTGAGATTTGTAATTTGTTGATGGTCCCTAAACATACGCGTTGTTTAGGCAGCCAAAAGCATTGGCTAAGCGGCCGGTAGTAGTGGTTCTAAACACCGTACTGGGCGTCCGAATATCTGTTGAATATCTAACTTCAAACCAACTTTACCACGGTCTTCTATAGAAGGATTGGCAAAATATTCTTGCGCTAACCGGCGTTTTTGACAATCCGTCGGCCATCTTGGATTTTCGAAAGTAATCGTAATTACCTAAGTAATCTTTATGTTTCAACATGTAGCCTACCTCAGTAATCCTTAAACTATGTTTCAACATGTACGTTATGCAACATCTCTGTAATCAAGAGCAGGTGCGCCACCTACCGCACTTTCTACTACCCTGACGCAAAGTCATGTCGTAATATCCGGTGACGTCACTGCGTCTCTCTATAATGGGTTTGCAGCTGTCAGAGCAACAATAACAAGAGAAGAGCAGTGGAACGGAAACCCAAACGAATTATTTTGAAAGGCTCAAACACCCGTGTCAGCTGCAAATTTCATTAATACTGTCACCAAGGCTCTCGACAAATTAACTCTGGCCTCCGTTTCTTCCTCCTCCGATTCAGAAACCGGCGGAGCGTCGCCGCCACCGCAGAAGAAACACACATTCAGTCGCAGAAATAACAGGGGAGCTCGCGGCTGCAACTGGGTCAGCGGGCCTGACAGTTTCTGTGGGTCTTTTCACTTTTCCAACTTTACCCTTTACACCTGCCATCCGCTCAAATCTGCATAGTGTCGTCCATATCAACACTCATAACATGCAGGCTAACGGGGCAGGACAGGCTCCAGCGTCAGAACTGTCCTGCTTGAATAACGGTGCGCAAAACGGAGACACGTCCCCCGGTGGTGGAGCTCACTCCAACGGACTATCAACCGTAAACAACGGAACCTCGGTCAGTAACAACAACGGAGTCCCGGCCCAAGTGGGCTCGAACTCCGTGGCTTCGGATGCAAACTCGACCGTAAAGAAAAATAAACGTCTTTCTCAGTCAGAGGAAGACGTCATCAGACTTATAGGACAACATCTACACGATCTAGGACTCAAGTAAGTTGCCGATAAGTCGATGTTATCAGCAACATTCTGTAAACAGCGGCGAGATGAGGAATGTCGCTCGTAATGATAATATAATTGACGTGTCATATTGGCAGTCATGTTAATGCCGATGATGGTTATTATCAATTTATCTACTATTAATGAAGTCTGAGCTAGCGGCAGCTAGTGATGACTTGCTGTGCGCTGGCCTATAATCGTGTGTCAAGTTATGGCATAACTTTTTTTAAACAAGACAGCTGCCTCAAATATAAAACCTGTTGACCTTTTTTAAGCAGCTTGGAGTAGTTGAAAGTTGGCTTATTTGCCCCAAAACCAGTAAGCTTGCAATCAAATCCTTCTAAAACGCAGTGGGCCAAATTTGGTGATATTTAATAAAAAAACGTGAAATTATATTAGCCACATTTTAATTCAAATGATTTCTCTTTGCACCCCCCCCCCCACCACCACACACACACACACACACTTCCTTTTTCTCCCTCCCTCCGGTCTCCCTCCCTCCTCCTGTGTCCCTCCCTCCTCCTGTCTCCCTTCCTCCCTCCTCCTGTCTCCCTTCCTCCCTCCTCCTGTGTCCCTCCCTCCTCCTGTCTCCCTCCCTCCCTCCTCCTGTCTCCCTCCCTCCTGTCTCCCTTCCTCCCTCCTCCTGTCTCCCTTCCTCCTGTCTCCCTTCCTCCCTCCTCCTGTCTCCCTTCCTCCCTCCTCATGTCTCCCTTCCTCCCTCCTCCTGTCTCCCTCCTCCTGTCTCCCTCCCTCCTCCTGTCTCCCTCCTCCTGTCTCCCTTCCTCCTGTCTCCCTTCCTCCTGTCTCCCTCCCTCCCTCCTCCTGTCTCCCTCCTCCTGTCTCCCCTGCAGCCAGGCAGTGGACCTGTTAATGCAGGAGTCAGGGTGCCGGCTGGAACATCCATCTGCCTCCAAGTTCCGGAACCATGTGATGGAAGGGGAGTGGGACAAGGTTGGCCATAGAAACACATCCTGTTTCCTGCATCTAATATTATTATGCCAACATTTTTGTGGCATAATACTCGTCTCTGGTCTTGTTTGTTGTATAGAATAATCAGGCTCCTGTTTTTCACATAACTATTTATTTAAACATAGGCAGAGAGTGACTTGAATGAACTGAAGACATTGATGCATTCTCCCAGCGCAATTGTGGTAAGTCCCAACATCATGCTCCATATAGCTATGTCTCAACACCTATCTCTACATAGCTACATGCTAACACCTCCTAGCTCTACTTAGCTACATGCTAACACCTAGCTCTACATAGCTACATGCTAACACCTCCTAGCTCTAAATAGCTACATGCTAACACCTCCTATCTCAACATAGCTACATGTTCACACCTCCTAGCTCTACTTAGCTACATGCTAACACCTAGCTCTACGTAGCTAAATGCTAACACCACCTAGCTCTACATAGCTACATGCTAACACCTCCTAGCTCAACATAACTACATGTTAACACTTAGCTCTACGTAGCTACATGCTAACACCTCCTAGCTCTATGTAGCTATGTTCCAGGGGGAGACAGACCTGGTAGTTTGTTTATGTAGCTATGGAAACCTTGCCTTTGTAGCTATGGGTACCTGGCATATTTAGCCATGGATACCTGGCATTTGTAGCTATGGATACCTGTGATATGTAGCCATGGATGCCTGGCATTTGTAGTTGTGGATACCTGGCCTTTGTAGCCATGGATACCTGGCCTGTGAAGCTAGCTGTATCTTAACTGGTAAGTATAATTTGTGGGTGTCAGTACCAGCCCTTATGCCATGATGCTGTCGTCCCCCCCCCCCCCCTCAGCGTATGAAGTTCCTGCTGCTGCAGCAGAAGTACCTTGAGTACCTGGAGGACGGGAAGGTGCTGGAGGCACTGCAGGTGCTCAGGGCAGAGCTCACCCCCCTGAAGTACAACACAGACCGCATCCACGTCCTCAGCGGGTAACACACACACACTGTATACACACATAGTGTACACACACACTGTATATACACCCACTGTATACACACACACAGCATACACACAGTATACACACCAGTGATGCCGGTAACGCGTTACTTAGTAACACGTTAAGGCCGATATATGCTTCTGCGTTTTTCGAAAAACGGACACATGGGAACGCCCTCGTCTCCGGGGAACGCCCTCTACGAGCTCTCCGTCAGCCCTCGGAGAGCCCCGGAGAGCTCGACGTGCACCTCCTGAATTTTCGAACTATCCGTCATAATTTCAGAGAGCTACGGAGACCCCCTTGGCTGTGATTGGTCAGTATTAAGAACCGCTTGCGTCAGGGGTGGGGTTGCCGTGATAAACAGGACGAACAGAATCCTTTGACCGCCATTGCTGTAAGTTTTTACAATTCATATTTCAGCTAAACAGTACATGTAAATCAGCATCTGAATAAAAATGTGACGAGAAATGGGCAGTGTAGTTGCTGAAAATGTGCGTATTTTATTGATGAAACGGCTAATTTGTACATTTGCTCCAACTTCTCGATAACCTAGGTAAATAAACACTCCACGACGACTTACAAAAAACCGTTGCGCCACCTACTCTTCTGGCGGAGAATTGTTTTAAGCACCCACAGCCTACGGAGAACCATAAACAAAGTCTATCCGTCCATATCCGTGCGCCCGCCCATCCGTAAACGGAGACGCAGAAGCATATTTCGGCCTTTACTCTAATCTGACCACTTTTTTCAGTAACGAGTAATCTAACGCGTTACTATTTCCAAACCAGTAATCAGATTAAAGTTACTTGTCCAAGTCACTGTGCGTTACTATTTTGTCATTAATAGTAAAATATATATTTGATTTCTTCTTGCGTCTCTGGGAGTTAAGCCTATGCGACAATTAAGTCACGTTTTCAGCACGAGGGTCACGTGACATAGACCTACCACTCAGCGACACAAACAACAATGTAGCTAGCAGGAGAGAGAGAGATGCGCATTTTCGAGTTGGAAATACAATCACTATTTTGAGTATTTGTCAGCTAAAGATGGAAATATCAAGGTTTGTTGTACACTCTGTGCTGGTGGCGACAAAGTGCTATCAAGCTACAAAAACACAACGTCAAATTTGAAGAAACATTTGGAGTCGCAGCACTGCACAGTCAAACTTATAGAGCCGGTTGTCAATAGGTGTGTTCGACTTCATGCGGCGCCAACAGCTGGCTGTAGCCGGCTGCCTTGAAGTTGAGAGTGCCATTGGCTGCTTCAAGTCAGGCGGCTGCAGGTGACGCCGGCGCTGCATGAAGTCGAACGCACCTATTTTTATGTTGAGGCGGCGGGGGTGTTGTCGGCAGCTGCTGAATGTAACTAATAAAGTAACTTTTAATCTAACTTAGTTACTTTTAAAATCAAGTAACTTGTAAAGTAACTAAGTTACTTTTAAAATCAAGTAATCTGTAACGTAACTAAGTTACTTTTTAAAAGTAACTGTGCTGTACTAACGCTTTTGCGCCCACTTCAGGCGTATTTGTTTTGCAACCTGCCGAGGTATGTACAAACATGCGGCACTGAGGTAAAACCATTTTTTTGTGTCGGTGTGGAATTCCGGCCTTGTATAATATTTAAATTCGCTGTTACCTCATGAACAAGCACATCAATCTCATTATCACTAAATCCTTTTTCACTGTTTTGACTTTGGTGGCTGATCCATGATAGAAAGAGAGAAGGAGGCCTATTCAATTGCGCATTTGAATGCACGCAATGTACGGTATAGTGGGCCGAGAAAGGCGCTGATTTACATTTACATTTATTCATTTAGCAGACGCTTTTATCCAAAGCGACTTCCAAGAGAGAGCTTTACAAAGTGCATAGGTCACTGATCATAACAACAAGATAGCCAAAAAACATTGCGAGTAGCCAAAACATGAAGCACACATTGTGAACAACCAAAGTAAGTGCCAAAGGGAAGAACCATAAGAGCATGTAGTTAAACAAGTTACAATTAAACAAGTTACAATTAAACAACATGAACAGCTATAAGTGCAAGTGTACCTGTGGAAAAAAGCAAGCAACTGTAATAAAACAATATATCACAGCGAGAACAAAAATTTAAATCAGTTACCACTAACCACAAGAGCAACAAGTCTCTAAGCAAGAGTCATTGTGATCCTTGAGGAA